>NW_027675576.1:305000-422500 GCF_965601325.2 Salmo salar | reverse complement strand
CCTGTTCAGATCAACATAATGTTATAGCCCTACCAGTAGCAGGACAGAGAATGTACTGTATATAACCTACATATCATAGATGACCAGCCTAAACCTGTTCAGATCAACATAATGTTATAGTCCTACCAGTAGCAGGACAGAGAATGTACTGTATATAACCTACATATCATAGATGACCAGTCTAAACCTGTTCAGATCAGTTCACATAAACTATCAGTAGCAGGACTGACCACCTACAAATCAGTTTTCAGTCTAAATACCAGAGCATGTTGCCTAGACCTGATATGTTCACAACATTTCCTACAGAGACCTTCAGGTCAGTCAGCATGATAAAGGATCATATCTCAAGCTTTGTCTGACCACAACCTAACTTTATAATAGTTATATTTAGCCTACAGTAGACTTACCAGTCTGCCCGTCTTTCCTTCAAATCAACACATTTATCCCACTTCTAATGTTGTTGACAAATGTTTGCGATAGTTTCAACAGCCGTTTTGAAACTGCGTAGGCTTCAAACACGCTTTTAATTTCCTATGAGGAAATCACATAACTTCAGTCACGGGATGTGGACGACTGGTTTTCTTGCAGAGGAAGTAGCCTCTATTACAATCTCCAAAAGCCTTTTTAAATCTCAAATACAATACAAGTTTAAAATTAACTGCATTGCAGCAACGTTGTCCTGCAACAGGATGATCAAATTAAGATCCTACATTTGTACAGAGATTGTCTTTATCTGAATAAGGCAGTTTAAGTTATTAGCAATGATGGTACAACTGTCAGCTGCTGTAAACCTCTGTGATTGGATGTTATGACCCCCATCTAAACAGTTTCTTTCCTTATGCTGTGGCCCTCAATAACTGGCCCATAGAGACTAAAGGACTATGCTGCACACCGCAAAAAGCCATCTCTAAACTGGGGGAAGGAATTGGGAAGGCTGAAAGATAACAGTGAATATGACACATGGATGACGGTAGAAAGATAACAGTGAATATGAGACATGGGGGAAGGTAGAAAGATAACAGTGAATATGAGACATGGAGGAAGGTAGAAAGATAACAGTGAATATGAGACATGGAGGAAGGTAGAAAGATAACAGTGAGACATGGGGGAAGGTAGAAAGATAACAGTGAATATGAGACATGGAGGAAGGTAGAAAGATAACAGTGAGACATGGAGGAAGGTAGAAAGATAACAGTGAATATGAGACATGGGGGAAGGTAGAAAGATAACAGTGAATATGAGACATGGGGGAAGGTAGAAAGATAACAGTGAATTTGAGACATGGGGGAAGGTAGAAAGATAACAGTGAATATGAGACATGGGGGAAGGTAGAAAGATAACAGTGAATATGAGACATGGGGGAAGGTAGAAAGATAACAGTGAATATGAGACATGGGGGAAGGTAGAAAGATAACAGTGAATATGAGACATGGAGGAAGGTGGAAAGATAACAGTGAATATGAGACATGGGGGAAGGTAGAAAGATAACAGTGAATATGGGACATGGGGGAAGGTAGAAAGATAACAGTGAATATGAGACATGGGGGAAGGTAGAAAGATAACAGTGAATATGAGACATGGAGGAAGGTAGAAAGATAACAGTGAATATGAGACATGGAGGAAGGTAGAAAGATAACAGTGAATATGAGACATGGAGGAAGGTAGAAAGATAACAGTGAATATGAGACATGGAGGAAGGTAGAAAGATAACAGTGAGACATGGAGGAAGGTAGAAAGATAACAGTGAATATGAGACATGGGGGAAGGTAGAAAGATAACAGTGAATATGAGACATGGGGGAAGGTAGAAAGATAACAGTGAGACATGGAGGAAGGTAGAAAGATAACAGTGAATATGAGACATGGGGGAAGGTAGAAAGATAACAGTGTTTATGAGACATGGAGGAAGGTAGAAAGATAACAGTGAATATGAGACATGGAGGAAGGTAGAAAGATAACAGTGAATATGAGACATGGAGGAAGGTAGAAAGATAACAGTGAATATGAGACATGGGGGAAGGTAGAAAGATAACAGTGAATATGAGACATGGAGGAAGGTAGAAAGATAACAGTGAATATGAGACATGGGGGAAGGTAGAAAGATAACAGTGAATTTGAGACATGGGGGATGGTAGAAAGATAACAGTGAGACATGGGGGAAGGTAGAAAGATAACAGTGAATATGAGACATGGGGGAAGGTAGAAAGATAACAGTGAATATGAGACATGGAGGAAGGTAGAAAGATAACAGTGAATATGAGACATGGGGGAAGGTAGAAAGATAACAGTGAATTTGAGACATGGGGGATGGTAGAAAGATAACAGTGAGACATGGGGGAAGGTAGAAAGATAACAGTGAATATGAGACATGGGGGAAGGTAGAAAGATAACAGTGAATATGAGACATGGGGGAAGGTAGAAAGATAACAGTGAATATGAGACATGGAGGAAGGTAGAAAGATAACAGTGAATTTGACTGCATACATGTTTTCTCCTTCTTATAGTGTTCTTATAAAGCTGTGTTCTGTAGTTTATAAACTGGTTTACTGAAACTCTGGTTAGTTTGAGGTGAAGACAATAAATGATCTCAGATCCTTAACCTTTATAACACTGTTAACAGGGAGTCAACACTGAGACCAGGGTCTCTTCCACCTTTATAACCCTGTTAACAGGAAGTCAACACTGAGACCAGGGTCTCTTCCACCTTTATAACCCTGTTAACAGGGAGTCAACATTGAGACCAGGGTCTCTTCCACCTTTATAACCCTGTTAACAGGGAGTCAACATTGAGACCAGGGTCTCTTCCACAAGGGAGACCTGCACATACAATACATAGACAAACAATCAAGAAAAACACATTCCTCAGCAAATAGTTCCCTAATCAATATTTGAAATTTGCCCAATCGTCCAATTGCAGTGTATTTTGTAGTTGGTTCCAGCTATGAGGTGGTGTTGTAAAACTGATGTTGACCTCACACACGTGTTGTTCTGCAGACTGATGGGGAACAGTGGAATGGGCTGTAAGGACTTATGTTACATGTATCTATATTAATCCACTAGTGTTGTTCTGGAGACTGATGGAGAACAGTGGAATGGGCTGTAAGGACTTATGTTACATGTATCTATATTAATCCACAAGTGTTGTTCTGCAGACTGATGGGGAACAGTGGAATGGGCTGTAGGGACTTCTGTTACATGTATCTATATTAATCCACTAGTGTTGTTCTGCAGACTGATGGGGAACAGTGGAATGGGCTGTAGGGACTTTTGCAACACAGCTGTGGTTTAGCACAATCTCCTGATTTATTCCGCTTTCAAATTGTCTTTGAACTTTCAGTTCTCCTTTGTGCAGTTAACTGAGAATACTCAGCAGTAAATTAATGTGGTTTCATTAGTGTCTCTCTGCCTTCCCATTGGCTGTCTCTGGATTCTGACCCTCACAGACCACCATTTCGATGTCACATATCGATGTGTGTGTGTGTGTGTGTGTGTGTGTGTGTGTGTGTGTGTGTGTGTGTGTGTGTGTGTGTGTGTGTGTGTGTGTGTGTGTGTGTGTGTGTGTGTCTTTGAGTGTGTGCGTGATGCAGAAGCCTAATGGATTATTATGTGTCCATTTTCCATTTAAAATGTGTTTTGTCAGAATTTTGGGCACAGCATTTGTCTCCATAGCAACATGGACAATACTGGTTAAAGCTGAATAGTTTAAATGTTTGATATTGAAACTGTTTGTTAGGGGATGAAATATAATTTTAGCTTCCAAATGAGAGAATTGGGTTTTCATAAGGAAAGAGCCCTGACCAATCAGTGGCCCGCATGAAGAGACAGGGGTTCTAAACTATGAAACACACCCTTCTCCCCTCGCCACTATATAAGACAATGACACAATGTAACCAGGGTTCCACTACATGAGGTCTGCAGCCTCTGCGTTAAAAGGACTCACATGTCAAATACAGAACTAAGTCAACCTCAGCGTGAGCTTTGGTGGCGAATGGTATGAACTTTGAACTTATTCACTACAGAAGTGATACTTCCTAGCAGTTGAGTTAGCAGCGGCCGCTGTAGACGTGGGCTAGGAAAGGACGGACGACGGATCCAGTCTAACAACCAGACGAAGATACCACCACGTATCCAATTTACCACCAGAGACATTCTTCCGAGTACAGGAAGATCTGTTGGCCAACCCGGCCAGCATCTACGACCAATCTACCGAAGCGCAGCTCAGAGTAAATATTTATTGCATTTTCCTTTTCCAAATGGGCGGTAATTTAGAATGCATAAGATACTGTATTTACGATAGCATAGCTGCTTTCTCTTTTCTTGTCTTCACTCTCTTTCATTCAAGCCCAACCCCCTTTGTGTAACAAGCCGCCATGCTGGTTTAGTCCACTAGGGCACATTCTCCTATCATTTCCTTGTAACCATATCTGTTTGTTATGCATTTCTGTGAATTACTTAGATTAGTATATAAATGATTTTAAGACAATTGATGTATGGATGACTCATAGTGAAGCCTGGGTTCGTGCAGATAACCAACAATTTACGACGTTTGGAATGAGATTGACGTGAGGTAAACTAACACATCATTAATCAGAGGACTCATAGATCAGATATTATAATATCTGAAAGTTATATTAGGAAAATTATAACTTTCTAATCTGAATATTTTCCTTAGTGCCCCGACCTCCTAGTTAATTACAGTTACACGATTAATCAGTTTAATCGCGTAATAATAATTACAGAGAGTTATTTGATAAACATGTCTTCAGTTTAATGATGCCAAAGACACGACAACTGCTATATGAATGTCCTCAGTATATTACTGTATAGACTGCTGTATGAATGTCCTCAGTATATTACTGTATAGACTGCTGTATGAATGTCCTCAGTATAGTACTGTATAGACTGCTGTATGAATGTCCTCAGTATATTACTGTATAGACTGCTATATGAATGGCCTCAGTATAGTACTGTATAGACTGCTGTATGAATGTCCTCAGTATAGTACTGTATAGACTGCTATATGAACGTCCTCAGTATAGTACTGTATAGACTGCTGTATGAATGTCCTCAGTATATTACTGTATAGACTGCTGTATGAATGTCCTCAGTATAGTACTGTATAGACTGCTGTATGAATGTCCTCAGTATAGTACTGTATAGACTGCTGTATGAATGTCCTCAGTATATTACTGTATAGACTGCTGTATGAATGTCGTCAGTATATTACTGTATAGACTGCTGTATGAATGTCCTCAGTATAGTACTGTATAGACTGCTGTATGAATGTCCTCAGTATATTACTGTATAGACTGCTGTATGAATGTCCTCAGTATATTACTGTATAGACTGCTGTATGAATGTCGTCAGTATATTACTGTATAGACTGCTGTATGAATGTCGTCAGTATATTACTGTATAGACTGCTGTATGAATGTCCTCAGTATAGTACTGTATAGACTGCTGTATGAATGTGGTCAGTATTAGTACTGTAAGTAGAGGTTATCATGATGGCATGTTCTCTCAAATCAAACCAGGGAGCAAAGTTCAAAGTCAAGCCATTTAGCGGTTCATCATGCGTTACCGTGGAAACGTCTAAGGACTTGAAGTTCATTAGTAAGAGTATTGACGTCTGATAGTTCAGATAATGATTGTGAATATTTGTTGGTTCGGTCAGATAACCTGGAACAAACGTAGTAGATGAAGTGAGTATTATTGTGGAAAACAAATGAAACCACTTCAAAGTCCACATTCAATGTATTTATTACAAAGTCTTCAAAAACCCCAGTCATAGTTTACTAGGCTTACCTCGTTGCTAAGACAACAACACACAAGCCAATCCCTCCCAGCCTGCTTCCATGTAGATCATTTAGATTCAGGTGTGTTGGACTGTATGATTTATTATATACCACAACAACATTACATGTTGGACTGTACACATTAATATGATTTATTATATACCACAACAACATTACATGTTGGACTGTACACATTAATATGATTTATTATTGGAGAATACCATAACAACATTACATGTTGGACTGTACACATTAATATGATTTATTATTGGCGAATACCACAACAACATTACATATTGGACTGTACAGATTAATATGATTTATTATATACCACAACAACATTACATGGTGGACTGTACACATTAATATGATTTATTATATACTACAACAACATTTCATGTTGGACTGTACACATATGATTTATTATATACCACAACAACATTACATGTTGGACTGAACACATTAATATGATTTATTATAAACCACAACAACATGTCATGTTGGACTGTACACATTAATATGATTTATTATATACCACAACAACATTTCATGTTGGACTGAACACATTAATATGATTTATTATATACCACAACAACATTACATGTTGGACTGAACACATTAATATGATTTATTATATACCACAACAACATTACATGTTGGACTGTACACATTAATATGATTTATTATATACCACAACAACATGTCATGTTGGACTGAACACATTAATATGATTTATTATATACCACAACAACATGTCATGTTGGACTGTACACATTAATATGATTTATTATATACCACAACAACATGTCATGTTGGACTGTGCACATTAATATGATTTATTATATACCACAACAACATTACATGTTGGACTGAACACATTAATATGATTTATTATATACCACAACAACATTTCATGTTGGACTGTACACATTAATATGATTTATTATTGGAGAATACCACAACAACATTACATGTTGGACTGAACACATTAATATGATTTATTATATACCACAACAACATTACATGTTGGACTGTACACATTAATGTTATTTATTATATACCACAACAACATTACATGTTGGACTGAACACATTAATATGATTTATTATATACCACAACAACATTTCATGTTGGACTGTACACATATGATTTATTATATACCACAACAACATTACATGTTGGACTGAACACATTAATATGATTTATTATATACCACAACAACATTACATGTTGGACTGAACACATTAATATGATTTATTATATACCACAACAACATTACATGTTGGACTGAACACATTAATATGATTTATTATATACCACAACAACATTACATGTTGGACTGAACACATTAATATGATTTATTATATACCACAACAACATTACATGTTGGACTGTACACATTAATATGATTTATTATATACCACAACAACATTTCATGTTGGACTGAACACATTAATATGATTTATTATATACCACAACAACATTACATGTTGGACTGTACACATTAATATGATGTATTATATACCACAACAACATTTCATGTTGGACTGTACACATTAATATGATTTATTATATACCACAACAACATTTCATGTTGGACTGTACACATTAATATGATTTATTATATACCACAACAACATTACATGTTGGACTGAACACATTAATATGATTTATTATATACCACAACAACATTTCATGTTGGACTGAACACATTAATATGATTTATTATATACCACAACAACATTTCATGTTGGACTGTACACATTAATATGATTTATTATATACCACAACAACATTACATGTTGGACTGAACAAATTAATGTTATTTATTATATACCACAACAACATGTCATGTTGGACTGTACACATTAATATGATTTATTATATACCACAACAACATTTCATGTTGGACTGAACACATATGATTTATTATATACCACAACAACATTACATGTTGGACTGTACACATTAATATGATTTATTATATACCACAACAACATTTCATGTTGGACTGTACACATTAATATGATTTATTATATACCACAACAACATTACATGTTGGACTGTACACATATGATTTATTATATACCACAACAACATTACATGTTGGACTGAACACATTAATATGATTTATTATATACCACAACAACATTACATGTTGGACTGAACACATTAATATGATTTATTATATACCACAACAACATTACATGTTGGACTGTACACATTAATATGATGTATTATATACCACAACAACATTTCATGTTGGACTGTACACATTAATATGATTTATTATATACCACAACAACATTACATGTTGGACTGTACACATTAATATGATTTATTATATACCACAACAACATTACATGTTGGACTGAAGACATTAATATGAATTATTATATACCACAACAACATTTCATGTTGGACAGAACACATTAATATGATTTATTATATACCACAACAACATTACATGTTGGACTGAACACATTAATATGATTTATTATATACCACAACAACATTACATGTTGGACTGTACACATTAATATGATTTATTATTGGAGAATACCACAACAACATTACATGTTGGACTGTACACATTAATATGATTTATTATATACCACAACAACATTACATGTTGGACTGTACACATTAATATGATTTATTATATACCACAACAACATTTCATGTTGGACTGTACACATTAATATGATTTATTATATACCACAACAACATTACATGTTGGACTGTACACATTAATATGATTTATTTTATACCACAACAACATTTCATGTTGGACTGTACACATTAATATGATTTATTATATACCACAACAACATTACATGTTGGACTGTACACATTAATATGATTTATTATATACCACAACAACATTACATGTTGGACAGAACACATTAATATGATTTATTATATACCACAACAACATTACATGTTGGACTGAACACATTAATATGATTTATTATATACCACAACAACATTACATGTTGGACTGTACACATTAATGTTATTTATTAAAAACAAAGGAGGACAAAGGCACTCTTCATATAATTCATTTAAATGCCTTTATCTGTATGTTATGTTCAATAGAAACAAAGTTTTAAAAAATCCTACGCGTTTCGGCTGCATGGCCTTCGTCAGGGAGTACAAAGAATAATACAATGACTTCTTTTGAACAGCTTTTCCAATTAGCCCTAATTTGAAGAGGGAGTGGTTACACAATGAATTGGACACACCTAGAGACGCCTTCAAGACCTCTTAGCGGAACACAAGTACGCTATACGGGTAGGCAATGAAGACTACACCATGGCAACCCTGCCTCCCTACAAGCTGTGGGTATTGATCATGTTCCGGCCTCTATTAGAAAAGGGGACCGTCTTAAACAGTTAAACCAAAGGGAAAGTTTTTGGATTTACAAATTACAAGCCACTAAATACCCTGGTTTAAATGAAGATATGGATTTCTCACCATTCCTGTAGGGTTGTGATAGGTCCATTTGCTATCATCTAGTGGTCATTTTGCTCAATTGCCCTCAGCTATGTTTAGACTATTGTTGTTCATGTTTGGCTGTGTTCTAGTGTACTATGGAATATATTGCTTTCTTATTCTTCACACTTCTCCCAGTCATGTTTAAGGTTAGAACTACCTTTCTAAGTGTTCTGATACTTCTAGCTTGGAGTTGTATTTTTTTTGATAACATAGCTACAGTATTTCACTTTGTAATGTGTATAGTATTGCTTACTAGGTGTGTCCAATCAATTTTAACCACTCCCTCTTCAAATTAGGGCTAATTGGAAAAGCTGTTCAAAGGAGGACATTGTATTATTTCTTTGTACTCCCTGACGAAGGCCATGCAGCCGAAACGCGTCAGATTTTTAAAACCTTGTTTCTATTGAACATGCCATACAAATAAAGGCATTTTAATCAATTATATGAAGAGTGCCTTGGTCCTCCTTTCTATTTTATACTGTACTCTGTATTTCACACAGTGAGTCTATGCAACCTATTATGTGTCAACGGAAGCACATTTTACTTCTGAACGTGTTTAGGCTTGCCATAACAAAGGGGTTGAATACTTTCTGACTCAAGACATTTCAGATTTAAATCTTTTATTCATTTGTAAAAAAGAAAAGAAAAACATATTTCCACTTTGACATTATGAGTTATTGTGTGTAGGACAGTGACAGTAAAATCTCAATTTAATCGATTAAAAAATACAGCGTGTAAACAACAAAATGTGGAAAAGGTCTAGGCAGTGAATACTTTCTGAAGGCCCTGTAGCTGGTATCATGACTTTCAGCATGCCAATCAATATCATAACTAAAATTGAGAAAGAACTATCTCACAGATCCAGGAATGGTTAAATGAACACGGATAGTCATGCCATGGTCCTTGGTCTGATGAACTGTGAGTTAACAACACACAGTTCTCCACTCCACCACCATTAGGCTGTCCACTCCCCCAGTACCTGCAGTAGAAATAACACAGTTAGACTGACCACTCTCTCAGAACCTAGAGTATGAACAACACAGAATCAGTCCTACCCCTTACACGGTGGTCAGAGTTGTTAGAGCAGTAGTCTCTTACTTTGGGGTGGTCAGTGGGTTGCCGTCCACCCATTTCCAGGTCCCCTCAGTAACAGTGTCAGTCAGACCAATCCAGAAACCCTTGTTGAGGTGGAAGAGAAACTCCTGTTGGTGAGAAAGAGCTGATATTGTCAACTACTATAGACTACATGTGTTAAATACTGGAAGATACATTACTGACCAAGGGATGTTTGATCATAACCCCCCCGCCATATCTCTCTCTCTTTCTCTCTCACCTGTTCCTTATCACTGTTGATGATCACCAGGTCTGCTCCTCTCTCCAGACAGTCATCTTTGCTCTCCCCCCAGGTTTTAGTCTCAGTAGACAGGAAGTACCAACTGGATTCAAACTTCTTCCAGTCTTTAGGGCAGGTTTGTTCTACAAGACAAAAACATGAATTTCCATCTTATTATTCTGCACCTATTATTTTAGAATACAAACACAAGTTGACTGCATATTAGATATATGATGTTATGATCATTTATTTGGTAAACTCACTCAGATTAGAGAACTTTCTCATGAGATCATTTTTCTCTTTCTGTTGCTGGGCTCTCTCTTTAGTCAGGGTGTTACTGCTGGTCTGTAGTTGGTCTCTCTCTTTAGTCAGCTTGTTGTAACTGGTCTGTAGCTGGTCTCTCTTTAGTCAGAAGGCTGTAACTGGCCTGTAGCTGGTCTCTCTCTGTTGAGTCGTGATGACCAATTACTCCATCTGTAAAAGGGAAAAGTTAATCAAACATGTAACTACCACACCATTGATGATTAAGGATGATTAAGGATGATTAAGTATGATTAAGGTTGATTAAGGATGATTAAGGATGATTAAGGATGATTAAGTATTCTACTTAAGTCTCAGTGACAAAATACTAAACTTACAGTAGACAGACAGGCCTATGATCCCAGTCAGTAGGAGGACAGACAGCAGCCCCAGACACACTGCAGCTACTCCAGAGGGTCTCTTCCACCACTGGAAATGTACTGAATCACAAATTATTAAAGTATGGTATTTGGTAATGTGTTTTACTGTATCATCCACGATTGGGACAAATAAATAAAATAAAATTGTATTTGTCACATGCGCCGTATCCAACAGGTGTTTTAACCTGTTGGGGCTACAGGTTAGCAATGAACCCCGAGACGGGATTGCTAACAAGGCTGGAAATTCAAAACATCAAAAATCTAATAATTTCAATTTCTCAAACAAGCAACTATTTTACACCATTTAAAAGATAAACATCTCCTTATTCCAACCACATTGTTCGATTTTCAAAGAGGCTTTACGGCAAAAGCATAAAGTTAGATTATGTTAGGACAGTACATAGCCACAAAAGTACAAACATCCATTTTCAATTCAAGGTCAGGCGTCACCAAAAGCAGAAACCAGCTAAAATTATGCACTAACCTTTGGCAATCTCCATCAGATGACACTCCTAGGACATTATGTTATACAATACATGCATTTTTTGTTCCATCAAGTTCATATTTATGTCCAAAAACAGCATTTTACAGTAGCGTGAAATTCAGATTTTTTTCTTCTCTGAAGTGCTTCCGGTGAACAACGTTACAATTTACAAAATTACTATTCGAAAACATTGGTAAATTATAATATTGTGATTCAAATAATAATAGTTTATCATTTCGTAAATGCTACTGTATTGCCAGATTTCAAAATAACTTTACTGGGAAATCACAAGTTGCAATAAACCGGGTGCTGTGCTAAGAACAATAGGCTAGGCTATATAGGTTAGCATCATCTTGTAACCAGCTAATATCAATAATACTATCGTCAATAATCCCTTACCTTTGATTATCTTCATCCATTGGCACTTCCAGGAATCCCAGGTCCACTACAAATGTGGTTTCTTTTGACAAAGTTCATAATTGATGTCCAAATAACTCCAAGTTGTTCCATGTTGTTAGCGCTTCGGTGGCTACTCAAAAGTAGTGCGGGCGGGGGGTGGGAAGTCACGGCGAAAAGTTAAAAAAGTTTAAAAAAATAATCTATTTACGTTCGTTCAAACATGTCAAACGTTGTTTAGCATCAATCTTTAGAGCCATTTTTAACGTGAAACATCAGTAATGTTTCAACACGACCGCTCCTGTGTCTAGAAAAACATCTTTGAAAATTGTCTCGAGTTACATGATTGAGCAGGTGCAGGCAATAATGGAAGTGACGACATCCCAGGGAGGTCAACTTCCCTTCCTTGTCATCCGGTCTCTGTTGATCATAGACGCTTCAAACAACTTTATAAAGATCGCTGACATCTAGTGGAAGCCGTAGGAGTTGCGAAATGAATCCTTTCTCACTGTGGTATCTATTAAACAATGATAAAAAAAAATAGTACAGCCACAAAATTCTTTTTTTCTCTCAGGTTTTCTCAGGTTTTTGCCTGCCATATGAGTTTTGTTATACTTACAGACACCATTCAAACAGTTTTAGAAAATTCAGAGTGTTTTCTATCCAAATCTGGTAATAATATGCATATCCTAGCTTCTGAGTTGGTGTAGGTGGCAGTTAAAAATGGGCACATATTTTTTTCAAAATTCTCAATACTGCCCCCGTAGCCCATTAAGAAAAATACAAAAAAATGAAAATAAATAAAAGTAACAAATAATTAAAGAGCAGCAGTAAAATACCAATAGCAGGGCTTTATACAGGGAGTACCGGTACAGAGTCAGTGTGCGGGAGCACTGGTGTCGAGGTAATTGAGGTAATATGTACATGTAGGTAGAGTTATTAAAGTTACTATGCATAGATAATAAACAGAGTAGCAGCAGGGTAAAAGAGGGGGGGGGACAATGCAAATAGTCTGGGTAGCCATTTGATTAGATGTTCAGGAGTCTTATGGCTTGGGGGTAGAAACTGTTTATAAGCCTCTTGGACCTAGACTTAGGCACTCTGTTACTGCTTGCCATGCGATAACAGAGAGAACAGTCTATGACTAGGGTGGCTGGAGTCTTTGACAATGTTTAAGGCCTTCCTCTGACACCGCCTGGTATAGAGGTCCTGGATGGCAGGAAGTTTGGCCCAGTGATGTACTGGGCTGTATGCACTACCCTTTGTAGTGCCTTGCTGTCGGAGGCCGAGCAGTTGCCATACCAGGCAGTGGTGCAACCAGTTAGGATGCTCTCGGTGGTGCAGCGTTAGAACCTTTTGAGGATCTGAGGACCCATGCCAAATGTTTTCAGTCTGTTGTGCCCTCTTTTCAGATTTTGTTGGCTGGAGTGTGTCAGCAGTTCCTGCAAGAGGAAGGCATTGATGCTATGGACTGGCCCGCCCGTTCCCCAGACCTGAATCCAATTGAGCACCTCTGGGACATCATGTCTCACTCCATCCACCAACGCCACGTTGCACCACAGACTGTCCAGGAGTTGGCGGATGCTTTAGTCCAGGTCTGGGAGGAGATCCCTCAGGAGACCATCCGCCACCTCATCAGGAGCATGTCCAGGCGTTGTAGGGAGGTCATACAGGCACGTGGAGGCCACACACACTACTGAGCCTCATTTTGACTTGTTTTAAGGACATTACATCAAAGTTGGATCAGCCTGTAGTGTGTTTTTCCACTTTAATTTTGAGTGTGACTCCAAATCCAGACCTCCATGGGTTGATAAATTGGATTTCAATAAATTATTATTGTGTGATTTTGTTGTCAGCACATTCAACTATGTAAAGAAAAAAGTATTTCATAAGATTATTTCATTCATTAAGATCTAGGATGTGTTATTTTAGTGTTCCCTTTATTTTTTTGAGCAATGTATAATCAAACTAAGGGTGGTGGGAGTCATATCATGTATTATATTATCACACTAAGGCTGGTGGGAGTCATATCATGTATTATATAATCACACTAAGGCTGGTGGGAGTCATATCATGTATTATATTATCACACTAATGCTGGTGGGAGTCATATCATGTAGTATATTATCACACTAAGGCTGGTGGGAGTCATATCATGTATTATATTATCACACTAAGGCTGGTGGGAGTCATATCATGTATTATATTATCACACTAAGGCTGGTGGGAGTCACGTAGTGGCCAGGGTTGTGCTAATTTCACAATTTCCCCTTCACTGTGGTTGACTGATAAAGGGTTTCACTACCTAAAGTCACACAGACGCAGGACTTTGCGGGGAGAAGACACAGCTATAGACGTATATTAGAGTTGAGGTTAGAAGTTACTGTATTTCACCACAAGTGTGTTAAGATGTCAGAGGGAGTCTATGAAAACTCAGATGGATTTGAAGACGATGAGCTTGATGCAATGAAGAACACAGAGATTGATGACCAATTATATTCCAATGTAAGAGCCTTCAAGCCCAGTTCAAGAGATGGAGTTGTTGCTTCAGGTAAGATTACACACACACACACACACACACACACACACACACACACACACACACACACACACACACACACACACACACACACACACACACACACACACACACACACACACACACACACACTAAACAGGTGAGATTGCCATGTAGTAATATGGCTTTGTTCTGGACGACTGTGTGATCACGCTCTCCATAGCCGATGTGAGTAAGACCTTTAGACAGGTCAACATTCACAAGGCCGCAGGGCCAGACGGATTACCAGGACGTGTACTCTGAGCATGTGCTGACCAACTTGCAAGTGTCTTCACTTACATTTTCAACCTCTCCCTGTCTGTCTGTAATCCCAACATGTTTTAAGTAGGGGAGGTTCATAGATTTGAAGTACAGTGAAATTATCATCATTATTAGGTTTTGTTTGTAGTCAACTTATGGGTTTCTGAATCGGTGTAGTTTAACCTGTTAGGGCTAGGGGGCAGTATTGACACGGCTGGATAAAAAACGTACCCGATTTAATCTGGTTACTACTCCTGCCCAGTAACTAGAATATGCATATAATTATTGGCTTTGGATAGAAAACACCCTAAAGTTTCTAAAACTGTTTGAATGGTGTCTGTGAGTATAACAGAACTCATATGGCAGGCCAAAACCTGAGAAGATTTCAAGCAGGAAGTGGCCTGTCTGAGAAGTAGTGTTTCATCTTGGCTCTTTTTATTGAAGACTCAGGATCTGTGCAATAACGTGACACTTCCTACGTCTTCCATAGGGTCTCAGAGCCCGGGAAAAAGCTGAACGATATCGATGCAGGCTCTGGCTGAAACACTTTATCGCTTTTGGCAAGTGGCCACACAGAGTACTATGGGCTTAGGCGCGTGCCCGCTTCGACCGAATGCTTTCTTTTCCTTTGTCTGTTTACCTAAAGATTCCCGGTCTGAATATTATCGCTTTTTTATGAGAAAAATGGCATAAAAATTGATTTTAAACAGCGGTTGACATGCGTCGAAGTACGGTAATGGAATATTTAGAATTTTTTTGTCACGAATTGCGCCATGCTCGCCACCCTTATTTACCCTTTAGGATAGTGTCTAGAACGCACAAACAAAACGCCGCTGTTTGGATATAACGATGGATTATTTTGGACCAAACCAACATTTGTTATTGAAGTAGAAGTCCTGGGAGTGCATTCTGACAAAGACAACAAAGGTAATAACATTTTTCTTATAGTAAATCTGACTTTGATGAGTGCTAAACTTGCTGGGTGTCTAAATAGCTAGCCCTGTGATGCCGGGCTATCTACTGAGAATTTTGCAAAATGTGCTTTCACCGAAAAGCTATTTTAAAATCGGACATATTGAGTGCATAGAGGAGTTCTGTATCTATAATTCTTAAAATAATTGTTATGCTTTTTGTGAACGTTTATCGTGAGTAATTTAGTAAATTCACCGGCAGTGTTCGGTGGGAATGCTAGTCACATGCTAGTCACTTGCTAATGTAAAAAGCTGGTTTTTGATATAAATATGAACATGATTGAACAAAACATGCATGTATTGTATAACATAATGTCCTAGGGTTGTCATCTGATGAAGATCATCAAAGGTTAGTGCTACATTTAGCTGTGGTTTGGGTTTATGTGACATTATATGCTAGCTTGAAAAATGGGTGTATGATTATTTCTGGCTGGGTACTCTGCTGACATAATCTAATGTTTTGCTTTCGTTGTAAAGCCTTTTTGAAATCGGACAGTGTGGTTAGATTAACAAGAGTCTTATCTTTAAAATGGTGTAAAATAGTCATATTTTTGAAAAATTGAAGTAATAGCATATCTAAGGTATTTGAAAATTGCGCCACAGGATTCAACTGGCTGTTGAGTAGGTTAGCCCATAGAGGTTAAGCAGACCACCCTGTGCCCAAGAACACTAAGGTAACCTGCCTAAATGACTACCGACCCGTAGCAACAGTTAGTGGAAGGCTGGTAATGGCTCACATCAACACCATTATCCCAGAAACCCAAGACCCACTCCAATTTGCATATCGCCCAAACAAATCCACAGATGATGCAATCTCTATTGCACTCCACACTGCCCTTTCCCACCTGGACAAAAGGAACACCTATGTGAGAATGCTATTCCTTGACTACAGATCAGTGTTCAACACCATAGTACCCTCAACGCTCATCAATAAGCTAAGGACCCTGGGACTAAACACCTCCCTCTGTAACTGGATTCTGGACTTCCAGACGGGCCGCCCCCCAGGTGGTAAGGGTAGGTAACAACACATCCGCCACGCTGATCCTCAACACGGGGGCCCCTCAGGGGTGCGTGCTCAGTACCCTCCTGTACTCCCTGTTCACTCATGACTGCATGGCCAGGCATGACTCCAACACCATCATTAAGTTTGCCGATGACACAACAGGGGTAGGCCTGATCACCGACAATAACGAGACAGCCTATAGGGAGGAGGTCAGAGACCTGGCCATGTGGTGCAAGGACAACAACCTCTCCCTCAACGTGATCAAGACAAAGGAGATGATCGCGGACTACAGGAAAAGGAGGACCGAGCATGCCCCTGTTCTCATCGATGGGGCTGTAGTGGAGCAGGTTGAGAGTTTCAAGTTCTTTGGTGTCCACATCACCAACAAACTAACATGGTCCAAACACACCAAGACGGTTGTGAAGAGGGCACAACAAAATCTGAAAAGAGGGCACAACAGACTGAAAACATTTGGCATGGGTCCTCAGATCCTCAAAAGGTTCTAACGCTGCACCACCGAGAGCATCCTAACTGGTTGCACCACTGCCTGGTATGGCAACTGCTCGGCCTCCGACAGCAAGGCACTACAAAGGGTAGTGCATACAGCGCAGTACATCACTGGGCCAAACTTCCTGCCATCCAGGACCTCTATACCAGGCGGTGTCAGAGGAAGGCCCTAAACATTGTCAAAGACTCCAGCCACCCTAGTCATAGACTGTTCTCTCTGTTATCGCATGGCAAGCAGTAACAGAGTGCCTAAGTCTAGGTCCAAGAGGCTTATAAACAGTTTCTACCCCCAAGCCATAAGACTCCTGAACATCTAATCAAATGGCTACCCAGACTATTTGCATTGTCCCCCCCCTCTTTTACCCTGCTGCTACTCTGTTTATTATCTATGCATAGTAACTTTAATAACTCTACCTACATGTACATATTACCTCAATTACCTCAACACCAGTGCTCCCGCACACTGACTCTGTACCGGTACTCCCTGTATAAAGCCCTGCTATTGGTATTTTACTGCTGCTCTTTAATTATTTGTTACTTTTATTTATTTTCATTTTTTTGTATTTTTCTTAATGGGCTACGGGGGCAGTATTGAGAATTTTGAAAAAAATATGTGCCCATTTTTAACTGCCACCTACACCAACTCAGAAGCTAGGATATGCATATTATTACCAGATTTGGATAGAAAACACTCTGAATTTTCTAAAACTGTTTGAATGGTGTCTGTAAGTATAACAAAACTCATATGGCAGGCAAAAACCTGAGAAAACCTGAGAGAAAAAAAGAATTTTGTGGCTGTACTATTTTTTTTTATCATTGTTTAATAGATACCACAGTGAGAAAGGATTCATTTCGCAACTCCTACGGCTTCCACTAGATGTCAGCGATCTTTATAAAGTTGTTTGAAGCGTCTATGATCAACAGAGACCGGATGACAAGGAAGGGAAGTTGACCTCCCTGGGATGTCGTCACTTCCATTATTGCCTGCACCTGCTCAATCATGTGACTCGAGACAATTTTCAAAGATGTTTTTCTAGACACAGGAGCGGTCGTGTTGAAACATTACTGATGTTTCACGTTAAAAATGGCTCTAAAGATTGATGCTAAACAACGTTTGACATGTTTGAACGAACGTAAATAGATTATTTTTTAAACTTTTTTAACTTTTCGCCGTGACTTCCCACCCCCCGCCCGCGCTACTTTTGAGTAGCCACCGAAGCGCTAACAACATGGAACAACTTGGAGTTATTTGGACATCAATTATGAACTTTGTCAAAAGAAACCACATTTGTAGTGGACCTGGGATTCCTGGAAGTGCCAATGGATGAAGATAATCAAAGGTAAGGGATTATTGACGATAGTATTATTGATATTAGCTGGTTACAAGATGATGCTAACCTATATAGCCTAGCCTATTGTTCTTAGCACAGCACCCGGTTTATTGCAACTTGTGATTTCCCAGTAAAGTTATTTTGAAATCTGGCAATACAGTAGCATTTACGAAATGATAAACTATTATTATTTGAATCACAATATTATAATTTACCAATGTTTTCGAATAGTAATTTTGTAAATTGTAACGTTGTTCACCGGAAGCACTTCAGAGAAGAAAAAAATCTGAATTTCACGCTACAGTAAAATGCTGTTTTTGGATATAAATATGAACTTGATGGAACAAAAAATGCATGTATTGTATAACATAATGTCCTAGGAGTGTCATCTGATGGAGATTGCCAAAGGTTAGTGCATAATTTTAGCTGGTTTCTGCTTTTGGTGACGCCTGACCTTGAATTGAAAATGGATGTTTGTACTTTTGTGGCTATGTACTGTCCTAACATAATCTAACTTTATGCTTTTGCCGTAAAGCCTCTTTGAAAATCGAACAATGTGGTTGGAATAAGGAGATGTTTATCTTTTAAATGGTGTAAAATAGTTGCTTGTTTGAGAAATTGAAATTATTAGATTTTTGATGTTTTGAATTTCCAGCCTTGTTAGCAATCCCGTCTCGGGGTTCATTGCTAACCTGTAGCCCCAACAGGTTAAATCACCTGTTGGATACGGCGCATGTGACAAATACAATTTTATTTTATTTATTTGTCCCAATCGTGGATGATACAGTAAAACACATTACCAAATACCATACTTTAATAATTTGTGATTCAGTACATTTCCAGTGGTGGAAGAGTAGCTGCAGTGTGTCTGGGGCTGCTGTGTGTTCTCCTACTGACTGGGATCATAGGCCTGTCTGTCTACTGTAAGTTTAGTATTTTGTCACTGAGACTTAAGTAGAATACTTAATCATCCTTAATCATCCTTAATCATCCTTAATCAACCTTAATCATACTTAATCATCCTTAATCATCCTTAATCATCAATGGTGTGGTAGTTACATGTTTGATTAACTTTTCCCTTTTACAGATGGAGTAATTGGTCATCACGACTCAACAGAGAGAGACCAGCTACAGGCCAGTTACAGCCTTCTGACTAAAGAGGGAGACCAGCTACAGACCAGTTACAGCCTTCTGACTAAAGAGAGAGACCAGCTACAGACCAGTTACAGCCTTCTGACTAAAGAGAGAGACCAGCTACAGACCAGTTACAGCCTTCTGACTAAAGAGAGAAACCAACTACAGACCAGCAGTAACACCCTGACTAAAGAGAGAGACCAGCAACAGACCAGCAGTAACACCCTGACTAAAGAGAGAGACCAGCAACAGACCAGCAGTAACACCCTGACTAAAGAGAGAGACCAGCAACAGAAAGAGAAAAATGATCTCATGAGAAAGTTCTCTAATCTGAGTGAGTTTACCAAATAAATGATCATAACATCACATATCTAATATCCAGTCAACTTGTGTTTGTATTCTAAAATAATAGGTGCAGAATAATAAGATGGAAATTCATGTTTTTGTCTTGTAGAACAAACCTGCCCTAAAGACTGGAAGAAGTTTGAATCCAGTTGGTACTTCCTGTCTACTGAGACTAAAACCCGGGGGGAGAGCAAAGATGACTGTCTGGAGAGAGGAGCAGACCTGGTGATCATCAACAGTGATAAGGAACAGGTGAGAGAGAAAGAGAGAGAGATATGGCGGGGGGGTTATGATCAAACATCCCTTGGTCAGTAATGTATCTTCCAGTATTTAACACATGTAGTCTATAGTAGTTGACAATATCAGCTCTTTCTCACCAACAGGAGTTTCTCTTCCACCTCAACAAGGGTTTCTGGATTGGTCTGACTGACACTGTTACTGAGGGGACCTGGAAATGGGTGGACGGCAACCCACTGACCACCCCAAAGTAAGAGACTACTGCTCTAACAACTCTGACCACCGTGTAAGGGGTAGGACTGATTCTGTGTGTTTTTCATACTCTAGGTTCTGAGAGAGTGGTCAGTCTAACTGTGTTGTTCATACTCTAGGTTCTGAGAGAGTGGTCAGTCTAACTGTGTTGTTCATACTCTAGGTTCTGAGAGAGTGGTCAGTCTAACTGTATTGTTCATACTCTAGGTCCTGAGAGAGTATCCAGTCTAACTGTATTGTTCATACTCTAGGTCCTGAGAGAGTATCCAGTCTAACTGTATTGTTCATACTCTAGGTTCTTAGAGAGTATCCAGTCTAACTGTATTGTTCATACTCTAGGTCCTGAGAGAGTATCCAGTCTAGCTCTGTATTGTTCATACTCTAGGTTCTGAGAGAGTGGTCAGTCTAACTGTATTGTTCATACTCTAGGTTCTGAGAGAGTATCCAGTCTAGCTCTGTATTGTTCATACTCTAGGTTCTGAGAGAGTATCCAGTCTAACTGTATTGTTCATACTCTAGGTTCTGAGAGAGTGGTCAGTCTAACTGTGTTGTTCATACTCTAGGTTCTGAGAGAGTATCCAGTCTAACTGTATTGTTCATACTCTAGGTCCTGAGAGAGTATCCAGTCTAGCTCTGTATTGTTCATACTCTAGGTTCTGAGAGAGTATCCAGTCTAACTGTATTGTTCATACTCTAGGTTCTGAGAGAGTATCCAGTCTAACTGTATTGTTCATACTCTAGGTTCTTAGAGAGTATCCAGTCTAACTGTATTGTTCATACTCTAGGTTCTGAGAGAGTGGTCAGTCTAGCTCTGTATTGTTCATACTCTAGGTTCTGAGAGAGTGGTCAGTCTAGCTCTGTGTTGTTCATACTCTAGGTTCTGAGAGAGTGGTCAGTCTAACTGTATTGTTCATACTCTAGGTCCTGAGAGAGTATCCAGTCTAGCTCTGTATTGTTCATACTCTAGGTTCTGAGAGAGTATCCAGTCTAACTGTATTGTTCATACTCTAGGTTCTGAGAGAGTGGTCAGTCTAACTGTATTGTTCATACTCTAGGTTCTGAGAGAGTATCCAGTCTAACTGTATTGTTCATACTCTAGGTTCTGCGAGAGTATCCAGTCTAACTGTATTGTTCATACTCTAGGTTCTGAGAGAGTGGTCAGTCTAGCTCTGTATTGTTCATACTCTAGGTTCTGAGAGAGTGGTCAGTCTAACTGTGTTATTTCTACTGCAGGTACTGGGGGAGTGGACAGCCTAATGGTGGTGGAGTGGAGAACTGTGTGTTGTTAACTCACAGTTCATCAGACCAAGGACCATGGCATGACTATCCGTGTTCATTTAACCATTCCTGGATCTGTGAGATATAGTTCTTTCTCACTTTTAGTTATGATGTTGATTGTCATGCTGAAAGTCATGATATGTCACGTCCTGACCAGCAGATGGAGCTAGTGTTTTAGTTTTGGGGTCAGGACGTGGCATGTTTGTATTGGTTTAATGTTGGGTGGATGATTGGGACTTCCAATTGAAGGCAGGTGTGTTGAGTTGCCTTTGATTGGAAGTCCTATATAGGTGTGTGTGTTTTTCTTTGGGGTTGTGGGTGGTTGTTTTTTGCACTGCGTTTCTAGCCTGCAGAACTGTAGCTGTTGTTACTTTGTTTGAATTGTTAAGTGGATGCTTTACTCCTTTATTTTAATTAAAGATGAGTATTCACGTACCTGCTGCGCCTTGGTCCATTTCTACAGAAGACAACCGTTACAGAACCACCCACCAAAGGACCAAGCAGCAGAAGAGGAGGAAGCCACAGGAGAGAAAAAGGGAACAATGGACATGGGAGGACGTCCTGGACGGCAAGGGAGCCTACACCTGGGAAGAGATCCTGGCCGGAAGGGATCGCCTCCCATGGGAACAGGTGGAGGCACTCAGGAGAGTGGAGGCAGCTGGACAGAGGAACCATCGGGAACGTTACGCTGGAACACGGTTGGCTAGGAAACCCGAGAGGCAGCCCCAAGATTTTTTTTGGGGGGGGCACACGGGTAGTTTGGCCAGGCCAGGGAAGAGCCGTAAGCCAGCTACCCGTGACTACAGGGAGGTGCGTACGAGGTGGAGGGCGCCATGTTACGCTGAGGTGCGCACCATCTCGCCTATACGGACGCACAGCCCAGTTCGCCCAGTACCAGCGCCCCGCAGGTGCCAGGGCAAGGGGAGCATCGAGCCGGAAGGGGTGATGCCAACCCTGCACTCAAGACCGCCAGTGCGCCCTTTTGGTCCGGTGTTTCCCGCCAGACGCACTAGCATGGAGGTGCGTGTCTCCAGGCTGGCACGTCCTATACCAGCCCCACGCATCAGGAGTCTAGTGTGTCAACCCAGCCTCGCCAGTCAACAGTCACCAGAGCTGCCCGCCAGTCAACAGTCGTCAGTGCTGCCCGCCAGTCAACCATCACCAGAGCTGCCCGCCAGTCAACAGTCGTCAGAGCTGCCCGCCAGTCAACAGTCGTCAGAGCTGCCCGCCAGTCAACAGTCGCCAGAGAGGTCAGACTGCCCTGAACTGCCGGAGTGGCCAGACTGCCCTGAGCTGCCGGAGTGGCCAGACTGCCCTGAACTGCCGGAGTGGCCAGACTGCCCTGAACTGCCGGAGTGGCCAGACTGCCCTGAACTGCCAGAGTGGCCAGATTGCCCTGAACTGCCAGAGTGGCCAGACTGCCCTGAACTGCCGGAGTGGACAGACTGCCCTGAACTGCCAGGGTGGCCAGACTGCCCTGAACTGCCAGAGTGGCCAGACTGCCCTGAACTGCCAGGGTGGCCAGACTGCCCTGAACTGCCAGAGGTGCCCGCCTGCCCTGATCTGCCAGGGTGCCCGGCCTGTCAGGATCAGCCCGAGTGGTCCTCCTGCCCTCCGGTCCTGCCCGAGTGGTCCTCCTGCCCTCCGGTCCAGCCCGAGTGGTTCTCCTGCCCTCCGGCCCAGCCCGAGTGGCCCGCATGCCTTCCGGCCCAGCCCGAGTGGCCCGCATGCCTTCCGGCCCAGCCCGAGTGGCCCGCATGCCTTCCGGCCCAGCCCGAGTGGCCCGCATGCCTTCCGGCCCAGCCCGAGTGGCCCGCATGCCTTCCGGCCCAGCCCGAGTGGCCCGCATGCCTTCCGGCCCAGCCCGAGTGGTCCGCCTGCCCTGATCTGCCAGGGTGCCCGGCCTGTCAGGATCAGCCCGAGTGGTCCTCCTGCCCTCCGATCCAGCCCGAGTGGTCCTCCTGCCCTCCGGTCCAGCCCGAGTGGTCCTCCTGCCCTCCGGCCCAGCCCGAGTGGCCCGCATGCCTTCCGGCCCAGCCCGAGTGGCCCTCCTGTCCCCCGGCCCAGCCCGAGGGGCCCTCCTGTCCCCCGGTCCAGCCCGAGGGGTCCTCCTGTCCTCCGGCCCAGCACGAGTGGTCCGTCTGCCAGGGTCAGCCCAAGTGGCCCATCTGCCCGGCGCAGTTAGCAGCGCCACCGAAGTGGGCTACGCCGACGGTGGAGCAAGGTCCATGCCCTGCACCTGAGCCACCTCCAGGATAGGTGGGTTGGGGAGGGAGGGTGTAGCACAGTGCCGTCGGTGACGGCAGCCACCCTCCCTTCCCTCCCTTATTGTTTTAGGGTTATTGTTTATGGGTTTTGTGTTGTTGTTTTTTTTTGTTGGTAGGTGCATTCCGGGGTCTGCACCTTGAGGGGGGTCACGTCCTGACTGGTCACGTCCTGACCAGCAGATGGAGCTAGTGTTTTAGTGTTTTAGTTTTGGGGTCAGGACGTGGCATGTTTGTATTGGTTTAATGTTGGGTGGATGATTGGGACTTCCAATTGAAGGCAGGTGTGTATAGTTGCCTTTGATTGGAAGTCCTATATAGGTGTGTGTGTTTTTCTTTGGGGTTGTGGGTGGTTGTTTTTTGCACTGCGTTTCTAGCCTGCAGAACTGTAGCTGTTGTTACTTTGTTTGAATTGTTAAGTGGATGCTTTACTCCTTTATTTTAATTAAAGATGAGTATTCACGTACCTGCTGCGCCTTGGTCCATTTCTACAGAAGACAACCGTTACATGATACCAGCTACAGGGCCTTCAGAAAGTATTCACTGCCTAGACCTTTTCCACATTTTGAATTTTTAAATCGATTAAATTGAGATTTTACTGTCACTGTCCTACACACAATAACTCATAATGTCAAAGTGGAAATATGTTTTTCTTTTCTTTTTTACAAATGAATAAAAGATTTAAATCTGAAATGTCTTGAGTCAGAAAGTATTCAACCCCTTTGTTATGGCAAGCCTAAACACGTTCAGGAGTAAAATGTGCTTCCCTTGACACATAATAGGTTGCATAGACTCACTGTGTGAAATACAGAGTACAGTATAAAATAGAAAGGAGGACCAAGGCACTCTTCATATAATTGATTAAAATGCCTTTATTTGTATGGCATGTTCAATAGAAACAAGGTTTTAAAAATCTGACGCGTTTCGGCTGCATGGCCTTCGTCAGGGAGTACAAAGAAATAATACAATGTCCTCCTTTGAACAGCTTTTCCAATTAGCCCTAATTTGAAGGGAGTGGTTAAAATTGATTGGACACACCTAGTAAGCAATACTATACACATTAAAAAGTGAAACACTGTGGCTGTGTTATCACAAAAAAGGAAAGATAATACAACACCAAGCTAGAGGCACTAGAACACCCAGCAAGGTAGTTCCAACCCTAAACATGTCTGGGAGAGAAGTCAAGAACAAGAAAGCAATCTATTCCCTAGTACACTTGAACCCAACAAAACATGAACAACAGTCTAAACATAGCTGAGGGCAATTGAGAAGAAAGACCACTAGATGATAGCAAATGGACCTATCACAACCCTACAGGAATGGACCTATCACAACCCTACAGGAAGGGTGAGAAATCCATATCTTCATGTAAACCAGGGTATTTAGTGGCCTGTAGTTTGTAAATCCATATCTTCATGTAAACCAGGGTATTTAGTGGCTTGTAGTTTGTAAATCCATATCTTCATGTAAACCAGGGTATTTAGTGGCTTGTAGTTTGTAAATCCATATCTTCATGTAAACCAGGGTATTTAGTGGCCTGTAGTTTGTAAATCCATATCTTCATGTAAACCAGGGTATTTAGTGGCCTGTAGTTTGTAAATCCATATCTTCATGTAAACCAGGGTATTTAGTGGCCTGTAGTTTGTAAATCCATATCTTCATGTAAACCAGGGTATTTAGTGGCTTGTAGTTTGTAAATCCATATCTTCATGTAAACCAGGGTATTTAGTGGCCTGTAGTTTGTAAATCCATATCTTCATGTAAACCAGGGTATTTAGTGGCCTGTAGTTTGTAAATCCATATCTTCATGTAAACCAGGGTATTTAGTGGCTTGTAGTTTGTAAATCCATATCTTCATGTAAACCAGGGTATTTAGTGGCCTGTAGTTTGTAAATCCATATCTTCATGTAAACCAGGGTATTTAGTGGCCTGTAGTTTGTAAATCCATATCTTCATGTAAACCAGGGTATTTAGTGGCCTGTAGTTTGTAAATCCATATCTTCATGTAAACCAGGGTATTTAGTGGCCTGTAGTTTGTAAATCCATATCTTCATGTAAACCAGGGTATTTAGTGGCCTGTAGTTTGTAAATCCATATCTTCATGTAAACCAGGGTATTTAGTGGCCTGTAGTTTGTAAATCCATATCTTCATGTAAACCAGGGTATTTAGTGGCCTGTAGTTTGTAAATCCATATCTTCATGTAAACCAGGGTATTTAGTGGCCTGTAGTTTGTAAATCCATATCTTCATGTAAACCAGGGTATTTAGTGGCCTGTAGTTTGTAAATCCATATCTTCATGTAAACCAGGGTATTTAGTGGCCTGTAGTTTGTAAATCCATATCTTCATGTAAACCAGGGTATTTAGTGGCTTGTAGTTTGTAAATCCATATCTTCATGTAAACCAGGGTATTTAGTGGCCTGTAGTTTGTAAATCCATATCTTCATGTAAACCAGGGTATTTAGTGGCCTGTAGTTTGTAAATCCATATCTTCATGTAAACCAGGGTATTTAGTGGCTTGTAGTTTGTAAATCCATATCTTCATGTAAACCAGGGTATTTAGTGGCCTGTAGTTTGTAAATCCATATCTTCATGTAAACCAGGGTATTTAGTGGCCTGTAGTTTGTAAATCCATATCTTCATGTAAACCAGGGTATTTAGTGGCCTGTAGTTTGTAAATCCATATCTTCATGTAAACCAGGGTATTTAGTGGCCTGTAGTTTGTAAATCCATATCTTCATGTAAACCAGGGTATTTAGTGGCCTGTAGTTTGTAAATCCATATCTTCATGTAAACCAGGGTATTTAGTGGCCTGTAGTTTGTAAATCCATATCTTCATGTAAACCAGGGTATTTAGTGGCCTGTAGTTTGTAAATCCATATCTTCATGTAAACCAGGGTATTTAGTGGCCTGTAGTTTGTAAATCCATATCTTCATGTAAACCAGGGTATTTAGTGGCCTGTAGTTTGTAAATCCATATCTTCATGTAAACCAGGGTATTTAGTGGCCTGTAGTTTGTAAATCCATATCTTCATGTAAACCAGGGTATTTAGTGGCCTGTAGTTTGTAAATCCATATCTTCATGTAAACCAGGGTACTTAGTGGCCTGTAGTTTGTAAATCCATATCTTCATGTAAACCAGGGTATTTAGTGGCCTGTAGTTTGTAAATCCATATCTTCATGTAAACCAGGGTATTTAGTGGCCTGTAGTTTGTAAATCCATATCTTCATGTAAACCAGGGTATTTAGTGGCCTGTAGTTTGTAAATCCATATCTTCATGTAAACCAGGGTATTTAGTGGCCTGTAGTTTGTAAATCCATATCTTCATGTAAACCAGGGTATTTAGTGGCCTGTAGTTTGTAAATCCATATCTTCATGTAAACCAGGGTATTTAGTGGCCTGTAGTTTGTAAATCCATATCTTCATGTAAACCAGGGTATTTAGTGGCCTGTAGTTTGTAAATCCATATCTTCATGTAAACCAGGGTATTTAGTGGCCTGTAGTTTGTAAATCCATATCTTCATGTAAACCAGGGTATTTAGTGGCCTGTAGTTTGTAAATCCATATCTTCATGTAAACCAGGGTATTTAGTGGCCTGTAGTTTGTAAATCCATATCTTCATGTAAACCAGGGTATTTAGTGGCCTGTAGTTTGTAAATCCATATCTTCATGTAAACCCGGGTATTTAGTGGCCTGTAGTTTGTAAATCCATATCTTCATGTAAACCCGGGTATTTAGTGGCCTGTAGTTTGTAAATCCATATCTTCATGTAAACCAGGGTATTTAGTGGCCTGTAGTTTGTAAATCCATATCTTCATGTAAACCAGGGTATTTAGTGGCCTGTAGTTTGTAAATCCATATCTTCATGTAAACCAGGGTATTTAGTGGCCTGTAGTTTGTAAATCCATATCTTCATGTAAACCAATACCCACAAAATACAGTACTGAAGCAGAGAACATTAAAATAATCATTCAAAATAATTGGGGAATTATCCAAAGTGATACTCTGCTACGCCAAGTCTTTCCTGAGCCACCAGTCATAAGCTTTAAAAGATGTCCTACCCTAAATGATAAATTAGTACACAGTTATCTTCCGGGTGACTCTCAAAAAAACTTGGCTTGACCACAAACCCAAGGGCTCTTTTAAATATAACCACTGCAGAAATATTGCACAGAAAAAGTATTTTGTAGACACAGCTTCCAAAATGGAGTATTACGTCAAGCATTTCATTCATTAACTGCAAAACCACTCATGTCATCTAGAGATTGGAATGTCCACAGTGCAAGGTGTTCTACATTGGACGGACAAAGAGACGCCTTCAAGACCGCCTAGCGGAACACAAGTACGCCATACGGGTAGGCAATGACGACTACCCCATGGCAAGGCACTATAAGTCCTTACACCAAGGCAACCCTGCCTCCATCTCTTCGCCCCAACCTGGGCTCAAACCAGGGACCCTTGCACACATCAACAACTGACACCCCACGAAGCATCGTTACCCATCGCGCCACAAAAGCCGCGGCCCTTGCAACGCAAGGGGAAACCCTACTTCAAGTCTCAGAGCGAGTGACGTCACTGATTGAAATGCTATTAGCGCGCACCACCGCTAACTAACTAGCCATTTCACATCGGTTACACCACCGCTAACTAACCAGCCATTTCACATCGGTTACACCTACAAGCTGTGGGTATTGATCACATTCCGGCCTCTATTAGAAAAGGGGACCGTCTTAAACAGTTAAACCAAAGGGAAAGTTTTGGGATTAAATATTTATGTCCCCTTAGTGGTTCATCACGTCAGCAAAAGGGAATATGTTCCATTTATGTTTATTTAGTGCAAATTGTCCACTGGTATTGCTGTATGAAAGTGAATTTTCCCCCCAGGCATACATACATGTTCTTTGTTATTACCGGAGCCACTGCCTGTTCACCCCGCTATCATTCAGAAGGCGAGATCAGTACAGGTGCATCAAAGCTGAGACCGAAAGACAGAAAAACAGCTTCTATCTCAAGGCCATCAGACTGTTAAATAGCACAGAGAGGCTGCAGCCTACATATAGACTTGACATCATTGGCCACTTTAATAAATGGAACACTAGTCACTTTAATAATGTTTGCATATCATTTCTCATCTCATATGTATAAACTGTATCTCAGTCTATGCTGCTCTGACATTGTTTATCCATATATTTATATATTCCTAATTCCATTCCTTTACTTAGATTTGTGTGTATTAGGTATTTGTTGTGAAATTGTTAGATATTAATTGTTAGATATTCCTGCACTGTGGGAACTAGAAGGACAAGCATTTCACTACACCTGCAATAACATCTGCTGAACACCTGTATGTGACCAACAACATTTGATTTATTATGAAGGTCATTTGTGTCAAATTTACTTTTCCCCTCATTCACCCCACCTCTTTACATTGCTGATGCATAATCAGTGGCCTGACTGTGTCAAAGGCTCATCCTGGTAGATCTGAACCTAATGCAGCTTGGAGTGATCAGATGACAGAAGTCACATTTAGGTGCCAGGTGTAACTGAGGCCATAGATGCTCCATATCCATTACTTTGAGAGTTTTATATAATATGACTAAATGTGTTTCTGTGTTGCAGGGACAGTCAAGAAATGTAACAGCAAGGCCACAGAACATGACATAAGCAGAGCTGTGGGAGACCACTTCAAGCCTCTGGTAGAGCCGGGGGTGGTGTTTACCACTCCACCACGCCTTCAGCAGGCTGGAAAAGTGGGATTGATCTGGTTGATCCATTTGTTTGTGTCCGTTTCCAGTAGTTGAATCCTTTGACATATTGTTGAATTAAACATTTATCTTCAACAAATGCACTGGGTTGGTTGAAAAGTGATACTAAACGTACATACCAGCACTATTTTGACATAGTGGGAAATATACTGAATTTATACTTTTTTCATAATAAGATGGACCAAGATACGTATTGGTTTTGCAAGAGTCTGTTGATTGTCAGTCATTATGTTAATTTCTTTTGCAATATGTTCAAATCAAGCTTTATTTATACAACACATTTCAGACATGGATGCTTCACAGGAAAAAAATAAAACAATGAAAATAAACAGAAATATTTACCACAACAAACATAAGATTAACAACTGAAAGACGAATTAGCATTCTAAGGAAAATCCATTGATTAAAATATTAATTGGATGCAACATCCAACCCAAAATATCAGCATGTTTTTTGGAGGGGCTCTGAAAGACACTATGGGGGTGTCCACTGGAAGTTGACTAGTAACAACAACTGGGACCTAAAAGACACCCACCATGAGACCCACTAAATCTGCCCAAGAAGAGGCAAACAAAAGGAAAAACCCACACCAAACTTAAAGACAGGAAGTAAACCAAAAAGGTGGAGCAACTAAAGGTGTTGACTCTCCACATGTATCAAGACAACTGGAGCACTGGGCCAGACACTCTTAAATAGAACCTGGACCAGCTCAGGTGAAACACCTTCCCACTAACGAGATGGACAAGCCAGCACAGGTGTAACACATACTGACTAACGAGGTGACACCAATCAGTGCGTCCTACGTGCTAACGAGCTAGACGTGCTGACGGAGCTAGACGGGCTAACGAGCTAGACGTGCTAACGAGCTAGACGGGCTAACGAAGCTAGACGGGCTAACGAAGCTAGACGTGGTAACGAGCTAGACGTGGTAACGAGCTAGACGGGCTAACGAAGCTAGACGTGCTAACGAGCTAGACGTGCTAACGAGCTAGACGGGCTAACGAGCTAGACGTGCTAACGAGCTAAACGTGCTAGACGTGCTGACGAGCTAGACGTGCTAACGAGCTAAACGTGCTAACGAGCTAGACGTGCTAACGGGCTAGACCTAAAGTCCAACCTCAAAACCAAAGCCTGTAACACCTTCCCCCTTAAGACAAATATATCCTATATTTTTGTTGGACAAGTTTGCTCACCACCAACAGAAAACAACTTCCATTTCACATTTTAAATCAACTACAATGCTTCACCTTCTACAATATAATCACTGGCTGTCAACAATTAAAAACAAGAAAAAAACACGTATTTCTAAATAATAATATACAATAGGATTATTTTTCTCCTTTTTCTTTCTATAGAATCCTAAATCCCACTAGCTTCTAGAACTCTCATCTTCCTAAAACTCACTAGCTTCTAGAACACTCATCTTCCTAAAACTCACTAGCTTCTAGAACTCTCGTCTTCCTAAAACTCACTAGCTTCTAGAACTCTCGTCTTCCTAAAACTCACTAGCTTCTAGAACTCTCGTCCCCTTGGAACGAGCCCAAACAAAATGTATCTCCAATACGGAAAAACGTGCAGTCAAAATAAATAAAGATCCATAGCAACGCACTAGCTAAACACAAATCTAATATCCATTTGGGGGGAAATCAGGTTGAATCTGCTCCTGAAACTAACACAACAAAACAAAAAACACATGGAAACGGAGATATCTTTTACCTCACTGGTTAGAGGACAACCTGCAGAAGACAGTCAGCTACATTTTGGAGTGATGCATTTAAATTTAGGGGTCCCTAAACAAAGGAACACAACACTTATTTGTCATAACTCATCGATATCATGTTGAAATCAATTGTGCCGAGAGGAGGGAGATGAGGTTGCATGTCCTGTTAAAACTAACAGCTCAAAAACCACACAGAATCTGGAAATAATGTGTACATCACTGGTTAGAGGACAATTTGTAGAAAACAGCCAGATACATTTTGATTCCAGTGGGTCACCAACATGGTAAGTGTAACACAACTCTTTTTTTGTTAGTCACTTTTTATTAAATCTCATAAATAGTAACTCTTCCATTTCAGAGCCTGGATTTTCCCCCTGAGGCTAATATCCATATCATGTTGAAATCAATAGAACAGGGGACAAACGTTTAGGGTTCTACATTGTGACATTATTAAAATACTCCTACTACAATGTTAAAACATTCTACATTGTGACATATCACTGATATCATGAAACAACTCCTTCATGTATTTTCTGGTTTGATCAGATGTCTTATCGGAGAATCTCTTGTCACACTGATCACAGCTATGATTTCTCTCCTGTGTGTGTTCTCTGGTGTAATATCAGGTTGTCTGACCGAGTAAAACTCTTCCCACATTGATTACAACTAAAAGATTTCTCTCCTGTGTGTATCCTCTGGTGTGATAACAGGTTGCTTGACTGAGTAAAACTCTTCCCACATTGAGTACAGCTGTACGGTTTCTCTCCTGTATGTGTTCTCTGGTGTATAATCAGATAGCTAAATGTAGTAAAACTCTTCCCACATTGATCACAGCTGTAAGGTTTCTCTCCAGTGTGAATTCTCAGGTGTACTTTTAGTGCTTTTAATCTTAAGTAACTCTTCCCACAATCAAAACAGTGGTGAGATTTCTCTCCTGCGTGTGTTCGCTGGTGTATTTTAAGTTCTGATGAAGATTTGCAATGTTTTCCACAGTCAGAGCAGCAGATAGATTTCTTCCCTGTGGGTCTCTGCTGGTGTTTCTTGAGGTGATAGAATCTGGACAGACTCTTCTCTGACTCGTTAGCATCATGATGTTGAGACTCCCCAGAGGATCCATGATAGTCACGTCTCTCTCCTGTGTGAACAAGTCAGACAGATAGTTAAAGGCTCACAACAGCAGAAATCCACTGAAAAAGGTGATGCCAACAGCGTAGCCATGATACTGTACAACAATTGACGTCTGTAATGAATGTTAAAATGACTTGACAATTGTCTTAAGACAGTCAAGTGAGCAACAATAGTCATATTTAGTCTTGTTTTCACATTAGTAGTAACTAGAAATAAGTAAAAGGTGTTGAACTCCTAAGCAGTGTGCCAGGCGACTTTTGTTCTCAAATATAGGCACCTTTCTGTGTTTGCTAAAATTGCGACAAGGGCGATGCGCACACAATTTGATTGCAGAAACACCTCCCTGCTAATGCAGAAACCGCTAGTTATGGATGTAGTATATCTGCCTGGAGCAAAAATGGTGAGCAAGTGGCCTAAGCTGTGCCATTAGAGATTCTGGGTTCGAGTCCAAGCTCTGTTGCAGCCGGCCGCGACCGGGAGGCCCATGGGGCGACGCACAATTGGCCCACCGTCGTCCGGGTTAGGGGAGGGTTTGGCCGGCAGGGATATCCTTGTCTCATCGAGCACTAGCGACTCCTGTGGCGGGCCGGGCGCAGTGCACGCTGACCAGGTCACCAGGTGTACGGTGTTTCCTCCGACACATTGGTGTTGCTGGCTTCCGGGTTGGATGGGCATTGTGTCAAGAAGCATCGCGGCTAGGTTGGGTTGTGTTTCGGAGGACGCATGGCTCTCGACCTTCGCCTCTCCTGAGTCCGTACGGGAGTTGCAGCGATGAGACAAGACTGTAAGTACTAATTGGGGAGAAAAAAGGGGTCAAAAAAATATATATATTTAAAAAATGGTGAGCAAAGATTAGTTTTCACACTGTATTCTGAATATTACAGCACTAGATCAGGAGTGCTTCTCAAGGAAACTCACATTAAGCTCTGTGTCTATTCACTAATTCACCACCGTGGGGGAAACTCAGGGGAGTTCTCATAGGCTGACAGCAAATAAAGCCTCCGTTTCCAGGTTGATTATTATTATCATTTGACACTACTTTGGATTATAATTGTATGGCTCGTTTGAATGTCCTGATTTAATATAATGTTTGTGTTATTGTCAAATGTACTACTTTATATTTAAAAACGACTTCAACCAGTAAAATGATCATTGGCTAGTTTTCCATCAGCCTGACATCAGCCTGACAATGAGGTTTTGTCCACTAAGTGTATGCCAAAATGGTCTATAATCTCACCTAACAATAACATAGACCTACTGTAGGACCCATAACTTCACCTAACAACAACATAGACCTAGGACTATAAATCATTTAATATTTTAGGTGAAACAAGGAGACTAAAATGTCATTGTCATGACAATTCATAACCTGATCACCAGATAATTTTGTGAATAATCCCACTAGGCTATTCTGTAATGTGTTGTCATTCTAAATGTCCTGAATAAAGGAAAATAGCTCTGTGTGTTGTACAATAGCCTTTCCATCAAGGAACATTTCTCTACACATTATGAGCTAAGTATCTCCGTTTCCAAACGGACTAACGAGACCCTACTGTAAATCAAGTAGACAATAACACATTATAAATATCGATTTGTTTGGGATGTTGGATCCAACGTGGAGCACGGCATAACTGTCTTTACCGGTGTAATGAATGAAGAACTACATTTGACTGGCATGCAGAAAATTATTTCCTGGATCAGCTGATGATAGTTGAACATGTGACTGTAACTAAACAGCTACAGTATTAAGTATTATGCATAATTATTTAAGAACCGCATTAATGACAGTATCCATTTGGGAGTTGTCAATAAAGTTAAGGTGACTCTCGGTTAGAACCATTGGATTTAGTAAACTGAAATGATTTAGGATTTCTGTGCCCATGAAAACTGTTTTCCCAGCGTAATATAAGGAGACAATAAATGTTACGTAGTTAGAGAGCATTTCAGAGATCTGAATACAAAAAAACTGTCCCACAGCAAGATCCAGTATTTAAGTTGAAGTTCATCATATGACAAGCTTAACGTTATGACTATAACTACTGTTCCCTGAAGGAGGGAAACTAGGTACAACATACTATTAAATCCACACGTTATGACTATAACTACTGTTCCCTGAAGGAGGGAAACTAGGTACAACATACTATTAAATCCACATGTTATGACTATAACTACTGTTCCCTGAAGGAGGGAAGCTAGGTACAACATACTATTAAATCCACACCTCGCTGGAAGCCCCGCATTCCACAGGTGATGAGCGTGAGACTCGGATATATTCATTAAATGATTTAATCCTTAAATGTAATAACTCACTTCACCGACCCAGGAAGTGGAGGAGCCAAACAGGTGTTGTAACTCGTTCATAACTGGCACGCAGATCGGTAGAAATGGTAAGATAAATTGGCACTTCAAACGGAAATGGCAAAAGTTTGCCTATTTTACCGGAAACTTCAGGAGCATAACGTCAGAATTAACGAAGGCCAGCAGCAGGTGGGGAATTGGTTATTTTCTTCTGGTTATATTGACCTCTGGCTTCCTCAAGTCATTTGTGTGTGTTAATTATTTAATCAAACGCTTGAAGCATCAGTTCAGTTCAAGTTCTGCACATACAGTTGATTTTATTAAACACATGGGGAGTGTCTATATGAACAAATACACGTCATAACATTTCAACCAATCAATTGGTAGAAAGAAAATACTATTTTTTTTTAAAATCTGCCCTAGAACATACAACATACATGCATTCAGACCCTTTCTTTTTTTACACATTTTTATTATAAAATAGAATTTTCAGACAATACCTCATAAAGACATCACAATACCCCATAAAAGTGAGAAAAAAAGTTTAGAAATGCTTGTGTATATATATATATATATATATATATATATATATATATATATATATATATATATATATATATATATATATCTAGGTCATGCCAGTAGGCTACAGTAGGTTGTATCTCTCTAGGTCATGCCAGTAGGTTGTAACTCTCTAGGTCATGCCAGAAGGTTACAGTAGGTTGTAACTCTCTAGGTCATGCCAGTAGGTTGTATCTCTCTAGGTCATGCCAGTAGGTTACAGTAGGTTGTATCTCTCTAGGTCATGCCAGTAGGTTACAGTAGGTTGTATCTCTCTAGGTCATGCCAGTAGGTTACAGTAGGTTGTATCTCTCTAGGTCATGCCAGTAGGTTACAGTAGGTTGTATCTCTCTAGATCATGCCAGTAGGTTACAGTAGGTTGTAACTCTCTAGGTCATGCCAGTAGGTTACAGTAGGTTGTATCTCTCTAGGTCATGCCAGTAGGTTACAGTAGGTTGTATCTCTCTTGTTCATGCCAGTAGGCTACAGTAGGTTGTAACTCTCTAGGTCATTCCAGTAGGTTACAGTAGGTTGTAACTCTCTAGGTCATGCCAGTAGGTTACAGTAGGTTGTAACTCTCTAGGTCATGCCAGTAGGTTACAGTAGGTTGTAACACTCTAGGTCATGCCAGTAGGTTACAGTAGGTTGTAACTCTCTAGGTCATGCCAGTAGGTTACAGTAGGTTGTATCTCTCTAGGTCATGCCAGTAGGCTACAGTAGGTTGTAACTCTCTAGGTCATTCCAGTAGGTTACAGTAGGTTGTAACTCTCTAGGTCATGTCAGTAGGTTACAGTAGGTTGTAACTCTCTACGTCATGCCAGTAGGTTACAGTAGGTTGTAACACTCTAGGTCATGCCAGTAGGTTACAGTAGGTTGTAACTCTCTAGGTCATGCCAGTAGGTTACAGTAGGTTGTAACTCTCTAGGTCATGCCAGTAGGTTACAGTAGGTTGTAACACTCTAGGTCATGCCAGTAGGTTACAGTAGGTTGTATCTCTCTAGGTCATGCCAGTAGGCTACAGTAGGTTGTATCTCTCTAGGTCATGCCAGTAGGTTGTATCTCTCTAGGTCATGCCAGTAGGTTACAGTAGGTTGTATCTCTCTAGGTCATGCCAGTAGGTTACAGTAGGTTGTATCCAAGTGGAAACAATTATCAACCCAATGTGGAAAGTGTTGAATTTGGTCAACAACAAAATGAATGGCTTATTTGCTACGTGAGGTTTACTTGATCTAACAGAAGTTTCGTAATGATTAAGTTGTTATGTGGACAAGTGACATACCGACAACTTTGATAAAAACACTATTGGAGTTGTCTCCAGATCGCTATGCATATTCATGCTAGTAGCTTACCATCTCTCTCCATTGAATACAGGCGGTTGACGTCAACAACCCTCATAGAATATAAACAATAGATTACAATAATAAGATGTATCCACCAATCCAAAGACAGGATAGGCGGGAGATAGACAACCCACAGTGCAGCTTTGTGGACAACGACTCCCCTTGTCAGGACGGAGAGACATCTTGTCAGTATATCCATAATCTTTGGTGTAGCCAACCCAACTCTCACATGGCTCTATTGGGGGTCACGGTGTGTAGTAAAACATCACTACATTAAAATCACTACATGCCGTGGCCCCCAGTCTGCGGTCAGCAGATAGACCCTCCTCAAATATATATGTTAAGTCACTTTTTGGAAACGGAACGGAGAAAACAAGGGGTAGCTTGTTCTCTACGTCGTCTGATTCTAGACATATCAGTCATCATCCCAGGGCCCTCCGTTGAAGAGGTATTGACGAGCCAACTCCGAATATCCAAAGTTAAAAACTAATTGAAGGCGGTACTTACTGGTGTTAATCAGATCTCCTATCTCCTCCTCTTCATCTTCCAATGTGACAGTAATCTCTCCTTCCTTCTTCACTCCAAAAACAGCATCATCCTCTTCTTCCTCTTGTTTAACTGAAACGTCTTTCTCTTCATCTTTCACTGTAACAGCATCACCCTCTACTTCTTGTTTCACTGTAAGATCCTCCTCTTCCTTCTCCTCTTTCACGACAATGTTCAGCCCCAGAGCTTCTTTCTCCGTCCAGCAGACAGAATAACGTAATATTAAATTAAATAGGTTAACAAGTAGATACGACAGAAGTGTGTCTAAAACACAGTAGCTAATATAGACCGAAAGCGTATAAATAGCTTGAATATTTCGGCTATGTTGGCTAGCAAGCTACCGAGGTGGTTGACGAGCTGTTTATGAAGAACCGTCCACTAGATTATACGTCACGCTGCAGCATCGCCTGAAAGACGCACATCGCCGTCTGCTGACTGGAGGGAAACGCAGTTGAGGATCAGATTTTATTTACGGACAAAGATTATTTTACATGGATTTAAATAAATAATACTATTATATTGAGACATACAAATACCTGAATGTGCTGATTGATTAGTGCGAATAAAAAATGTTTACCACAGCATATTTATGGAACCGTCTTAAAACTGCAACGCAAACAATTGCCTGTAAATGAAAAATATCAATACCTTCTCAACTACGTTGCATAGAGATCAAAATAAATTTGACACTGTAAAGAGACCTCTTCTCTCGAATACAATTAGTTACATTTTTTTTTCTTCTATAAAATCTACAAAATGTAAAATAAATCACTTTACACAAAAAATACTTTAAAAAACATCAATATCTTATAAGACTTTACGTCAACATGATTCTGTTTTTATGTAGTTTTGATTTTGGACCTTTTAAGACTTTTTCTGGAAGATGTTTTCTAATATCCCTTTTCCCATGTTTACCCAGAAATCAAAGCCTTCACTGGTTGAAAAATGAATCTAGAGTTACATTTACCAAAAATATAGACTCTTAGATTTCATTTGACACCAAATTACACATGCTCCTATGAACATCACGTTGGTGCTCCTGGGTCCTTTTACATGGAAATGCCCTACTGTAACTCTAGAGATACAATCTATCCCCAACTAGTAATAAAGTGGTCGGGCTGGTTTGCCACTGGCCTCTCCAGCTTCAGGCTGAATCACACCCATGATGAGAGGAGGTTTACTGGACACACAGGGAGAAACTACAGTCTGAATCACACCCATGATGAGAGGAGGTTTACTGGACACACAGGGAGAAACTACAGTCTGAATCACACCCATGATGAGAGGAGGTTTACTGGACACACAGGGAGAAACTACAGTCTGAATCACACCCATGATGAGAGGAGATTTACTGGACACAGGGAGAAACTACAGTCTGAATTACACCCACGATGAGAGGTTTACTGGACACACAGGGAGAAACTACAGTCTGAATCACACCCATGATGAGAGGAGGTTTACTGGAGACACAGGGAGAAACTACAGTCTGAATCACACCCATGATGAGAGGAGGTTTACTGGACACAGGGAGAAACTACAGTCTGAATCACACCCATGATGAGAGGAGGTTTACTGGACACAGGGAGAAACTACAGGCTGAATCACACCCATGATGAGAGGAGGTTTACTGGACACAGGGAGAAACTACAGTCTGAATCACACCCATGATGAGAGGAGGTTTACTGGACACACAGGGAGAAACTACAGTCTGAATCACACCCATGATGAGAGGAGGTTTACTGGAGACACAGGGAGAAACTACAGTCTGAATCACACCCATGATGAGAGGAGGTTTACTGGACACACATGGAGAAACTACAGTCTGAATCACACCCATGATGAGAGGAGGTTTACTGGAGACACAGGGAGAAACTACAGTCTGAATCACACCCATGATGAGAGGAGGTTTACTGGACACACATGGAGAAACTACAGTCTGAATCACACCCATGATGAGACTACCTTTAAGGCTTAAAGGTTTGGTTAATGTTAGGGTCAAGGTTAAGGTTAGGGTCAGTTTTAGGTTTCAGGTTTTGGCCAGACGGGCTGTCAATGGGATGTTGGTCCGAAAAGTCCATTTAGTATCTCCCTTCTCAAACCTGTCCTCCCCCTAACCAGTTCATATCATGTATTCCACCACCAGCAACCCTGATTCACTAATCAGAGGTTTGGATGATTAGTTGACCAGTGGTACAAAGTGGACTGGATCAAGGTGAACTATGTGGAGGGTCTTCCAGGGACAGTACAGTACAGACTGAGAAGATAACAACAGTGTAGTTTACTCAACTCATTCACACTATCATGATTATTGTTTAGAGAGAAGATCAGCACAAGGGCATAAAGTGTAAGATATAGCAAGAGAGGACAATATGGTGCAAGGTAGCCAAAGTGGAATCAAAAGTCATAGGCCTAATCATCAATCAAATATGAAATATAAAACCAAAATATAATCTACATATAAAGACAACATGTCATCTACATGTGTTATAGAATAGCTCCCTGCTCACATCCCAGGTCATGTTTGGACTGGAACGTGACAACTCAACAGGCTATACGCATCTCCCCAATAGCCTACAGACAACTTTCCTGAGTGCAATGTGATTAATGTGACAGATATGTACAGTATAATAAGCATAGTGAAGAAGGTAAAGATCCCACCTCGGACGCACAGCAGAGACATCGCTGCTGAGATTTCCCCTGGAGCAAGAGTCCCTCAACAATTTAAAAACACTCATTGCGTTTCAATGAATGTACTCCCCAAACGCTTGTTGCATCGTAAACTATCCTCCCTCCCTTGGGACATTCAGCGGATGGATGATGCGCCGCTGCAATTTACTTGGATGAGAGGTTGGACGAACGCTCCTCCAGCTCACGATACGCAATGGTGGAGAACTACAGTGTGGTGATGTGTCGTTCACGAACGGCTCTTTTTGAACGGATCGTTTTTGTTGAACGTCGGGAACCGAAATGCATCGGTGAAAGATCCATTCATCTGGCTCTCTGATTTGCATACTGCTACTACTGCTTGTTGAGCTCAGATCAACGTTTTTCTGCAGATAAATTACAACATCATTGTCTAAAGGGGGTGAATCCTCACTGCAGAAACAATACATAGTGGGGAGAGCGGGTCAATCTGGTCCACGAGGATTTATTTCATGCTTAAAAACGAGTTCTTCAATTGTTGACGCGCATTTCAGAATCGGACTTCATGTTAGCCTACCTTTTGGCTTTTACATTGAATATTTGGTGCCCAAGAGTTGTGATTGTATGTTTGTTTGTACAGTTATGGCTGTCCTGTTATTATTTTGTGTACTCACTAAACACCCACATTTGTATTTGTGTGGGAAATGTTTGTAGGCTATGGTTGCTGTTTGTATTTCATTGAACTTTAGGTCCATACAAAGAGAAATCACACAACATAGACTACCAAATAACCTTAGGCAAAAATACGCGAAATAAAAGTCAAGTGAAAATGGTTATAAATGTCTTTATCAATTATGAGTAGCTCAACAATATCGACTTTTGGACACTGATGCGCAGGAGAACCTCTAGCTGTCAATCAAGCAGGCGCGGTGAACCGATTATGACGCTCAAGCGTTTCAAATGACGCAACAATACAGCTCCAGACCAGAGAAAGTTCATGCCAAAGATATTATTCGGTTCCACACTAAAACTGCGCTTTGACACGTGTGATTTGAGGTGAGTCAAATATTTACACAAGTTTACAATACATGAACCAACCGCTAGCCTACTTAGCCTATAATTCTGTCATGGTAAGATAACACATGTGAAGGTGAACGTTAATGTATTTGAAATATTTTTTCTTTCTGACATTATAAAATACAATTATATCTTTGTTTTTTTCTGTTGCTATCAATCAGTCCATCTATATCTACTCTTCTGTCTGTCTGTCTTGCTGACTTATCTGTCTGTCTGTCGGACTATCTGTCTGTCTGTGTACTGTCTAGCCAGCATATGCCAGAAAGGTTCTTTCACACAGGCTCATATTCACAAAGTCTCATAGAAGGAGTGCTGATCAATAATCAATTTTGTCTTTTAAATCAAACTGAATACGTTTTGATGAACAGGGGGGATCTGATCCTAGATCAACACTCCTACCCTGAAACACTTTGTGAACACAATCCAGGTGTACTGTGATTATGAAGTTGTGATGAGGTATTATTATATTACTTGTGCTGATGCATGATGGGTTGTAAGCGAGAGCTTGAGTACTGTAGTGTGTAGACTATTTCTGAATTAACTGACCTGGTGAGTAAATGTTGTGTACAATGGCCCCATCTAGTGACAGAAACATAGAAACACACATTGTTGCTGAACGAAGGCATCTCTTTATTTTCCAGAAATAAAACTTGTAGACCTTTCCTGCAGTCTCTGAGGAGATGGACACCTCTTCTTCTTCTGGACGATCTCCGTCTCCTACTGGGACTGTCTTCTTACCCCCTCCTATCATGTGGAACAGTCTGTAAGTCATTCATCACATAACCTAGCTCTGGTCCAGGGCATTATGTGCGGCTTGCTGAAGGAAGGCTCAGTGTCTGCAAGCTGTACGTAACGCCCTGGACCAGAGCTACACATTACCCACCTCTGGCCATCATGGACAGTCAACTCATTACATTCACGTACTGTAAGTCACAGTTGTGTTAGTTGTGTTATTAAAGACAGTTTAATTACGCAGAGGTTTAATTATTATTTTAACGCTGTAATAAATTGTCTGAGTTCACTTCCTAAATAATGTGTTGACATTCATTTGCTCCCAGCTACAAGCAGGCAGAGATGGAGGTTCAGTTCCTGAGAGAAGAGAAGAAGACCTGTACAAAGAAGGAAGCCCACATGCTTGAGTTGAGAGGGAAGGATCGAACGATCCGAAATCAGAAGAAGGAGATGGACAGACTTCAAGTCTGCCTCTGGGAGGAGGAAAAGAAGAAGAGGAATGGTGGAATGGAGAAGGACAAGATCATTGAACATCTACAGTCTGAGACAGACCATCTCAGATCCCTTTTAAAAGAGGAAAGGAGGAGAAGAAGAGTAGAAAGGGATCTAATGAATGAGTGGAAGGTTGAAATCCTGAGACTGAGGGAGTCAGAGAGACAGATGGAGGCAGAGAGACAGAGAGAAGCAGAGAGCCAGAGAGAAGCAGAGAGACAGAGAGAAGCAGAGAGACAGAGGGAGGCAGAGAGACAGAGAGAAGCAGAGAGGCAGAGAGAAGCAGAGAGACAGAGAGAAGCACAGAGACAGAGAGAAGCAGAGAGACAGAGAGAAGCAGAGAGACAGAGAGAAGCAGAGAGGCAGAGAGAAGCAGAGAGACAGAGAGAAGCAGAGAGACAGAGAGAAGCAGAGAGACAGAGGGAGGCAGAGAGACAGAGAGAAGCAGAGAGACAGAGGGAGGCAGAGAGACAGAGAGAAGCAGAGAGGCAGAGAGAAGCAGAGAGACAGAGGGAGTCAGAGAGACAAAGAGAAGCAGAGAGACAGAGAGAGGCAGAGAGACAGAGAGAAGCAGAGAGACAGAGGGAGGCAGAGAGACAGAGAGAAGCAGAGAGACAGAGAGAAGCAGAGAGACAGAGAGAAGCAGAGAGACAGAGAGAAGCAGAGAGACAGAGAGAAGCAGAGAGACAGAGAGAAGCAGAGAGACAGAGAGAAGCAGAGAGACAGAGGGAGGCAGAGAGACAGAGAGAAGCAGAGAGACAGAGAGAAGCAGAGAGACAGAGAGAAGCAGAGAGACAGAGAGAAGCAGAGAGACAGAGGGAAGCAGAGAGACAGAGAGAAGCAGAGAGACAGAGAGAAGCAGAGAGACAGAGGGAGGCAGAGAGACAGAGAGAAGCAGAGAGACAGATGGAGGCAGAGAGACAGAGAGAAGCAGAGAGACAGAGAGAAGCAGAGAGACAGAGAGAAGCAGAGAGACAGAGGGAGGCAGAGAGACAGAGGGAAGCAGAGAGACAGAGAGAAGCAGAGAGACAGAGGGAGGCAGAGAGACAGAGAGAAGCAGAGAGACAGAGAGAAGCAGAGAGACAGAGAGAAGCAGAGAGACAGAGGGAGGCAGAGAGACAGAGAGAAGCAGAGAGACAGATGGAGGCAGAGAGACAGAGAGAAGCAGAGAGACAGAGAGAAGCAGAGAGACAGGGGGTGGCAGAGAGAGTCACAGAAGCGAAGGAGAACCAGAGAAAAATGCAGGAGATCAAGAGAGTCAAACATCTGCTGGAGCTACTGATGGTGGATCTACAACTGGCCCACGTAAGACATGTCATTGTTATTATTAAATGGCCGTGTATATTCACCCAGCTGAAAATGAATGACGGTGGACAGCGGTACACTAACCCAATGTTAACCTTTATGCCTTTCCTTAACGTTAACCCTTACCTTGACCTCACTGAAACTATACCTAACCTTTACCTTAACCCAACCCTAGGTCCTGAACCTAACCTTCATTTATCTCAACCCCTATGCCTTTCTTCTGCCGGTTGAATATCCACTTCCTTATTAACATCATTACTGTTGTTGTTGTTGATAACTGTATGTGTGCAGGTTGTAAATAATTGCATTAGTGAAACATCATTTGTAGGAGTAATTTCTACAAGCATAAACATCAGAGGCAACATTGTTATAACATCACACAAATTGCAACAGGAATTTCTCAAACCCCTAACTGAATGGGCAAGCTAGTTGTGTGTTTGTATTTGTCCATAAAATGTCTCATAATTCTTTCAAACATGTCAATACATTAATTGACAATGAATTGTCCAGATGAATTGATCAAAATAACCCTGCTATTGATGTTGTCCAGTGTTTGATTCAATTACCTAGGTCTAGGTTGTATTTCTATGTATCATTCTCTGCAAATCCTTTGAAAGTATGTCTTGGTCATAGATTATCACTAATTTCACCTTTTAAAATGAAGCAAGAGATAGAGAGATTGAGGCTATGGCAGAAAGTCATGGAGGATCAGCGACCAAGACTGGCCTGGAACAACAAACCTATTGAGACAGAAAGAGAGAGGGAAAGAGAGAGAGAAAGGGAGAGAGAAAGGGAGATGGAAAGGGAGAGAAAAGCAGAATTGGAAAGACAAGAAATGAAGAAGAAAGTGAAACAGGCAGAAGAAACGATAAAAGCGTTAGAACGAGAGATTGAGAGATTGAAAGAGATGGAAAAGGAAATCATATTTGAAAGAGAAAGAGACATGTGTATTGCAGAGAATGAGAAAGTCAAACTGGTTAACGGAAAGGTAAAAGAGTTAGAGAGAGAGGTTGAGAGACTGAAAGAAGATATGACAACAAAAGAGATTCAATACAAAATCAAATTTGAAAGAGCGAAAGAAGCATATAGAAGACAGAATGAGAGAGTGAAACAGGTTAACCAAAATGTACTAGTGTTAGACAGAGAGGTTGTGAGAATGAAAGAAGAGATTAGATTGAAAGACGAGACTGAACCAGAGAGAACATTTGATAGAGACAGAGAGAGAGAAAATGATTGGAGACGAAGAGAAGAGGAGATGAAAAATAGAGTGGAGAGAGAGATGGAGATGGAGACAGCCCTCATCAATGACAAAAAGACGTCTGAATTGGAGGAAGTCTTCAAGAAAATCAAGGTACAGCTGCTAGAATTAGAAAATATGGAAACAGACGAATATAAATGGAAACAGAACCAAATGGACATGGAGGAGAAGATGGAGGGTGAGAACAACAAACAGAAAGAGGTAGAAAGAAAGAGAATGGAGAAAGTACCAAAACAGAGACAACAAGTAGATGAGAAGAAGGAGATGGAGAGCGAAGGAGAAGAAGAAAGATGTAAACAGAAGCAAATAGAGATGGAAGAGGAAGAAAGAGAAGAAGAGAGACAGAGAGAGATTGAAAGAAAGAGAATGGAGAAGAAACAAAAAAATATGGAAAGCAAACAAGAGAGACAGAGAGAGATTAAAAGAGTGAATGAAGAAGAAAGATGTAAACAGAAGCAAATAGAGATGGAAGAGGAAGAAAGAGAGAGGGAGAAAGAGAGACAGAGAGAGATCAAAAGAAAGAGAATGGAGAAGAGACAAAAAAATATGGAAAGAGAAGAAGAGAGACAGAGAGAGATTAAAAGAGAGAATGAAGAGGAACTATTTAAACAGAAGCAAATATAGATGGAAGAGGAAGAACGAGAAGAAGAGAGACAGAGAGAGATCAAAAGAAAGAGAATGGAGAAGAGACAAAAAAATATGGAAAGCAAACAAGAGAGACAGAGAGAGATTAAAAGAGAGAATGAAGAAGAAAGATGTAAACAGAAGCAAATAGAGATGGAAGAGAAAGAGAGACGACAACAACAAGAGGAGAGAAAGAGAAAGTTTGAGAGAGATCAAGAAGAAGAAGATATATGGAAACAGAAGCAAATTGACATGGAGAAGGAGGGAAGAGAGAGGGAGAACAAGATACAGAGAAAGATAGAAGAGATACACAGACGACAACAACAAGAGGAGAGACAGAAACAAATGGAGAAAGAGAAAGAAAGGGAGAAAGACAATGAGAATCAGGGAGAGATGGAATTAAAAGATCAGCAACAGAAAGAGATGGAGAAAGAAAATATGATTATGAGAGAGAGGGAGGAAGCAGGAAGAACAAATGAGGGGCAGAATGAACTGGAGATAGAACAGGAGAGAGAGATGGAAGAAAAGCAGGAAGTGATTATTAAGAAAGCAGAGGAAGACTACATGGAAAGAGAAGAGAGAGGAAAGGAAGTAAGCATGAAGAAAGATGTAGTAGTTCATGTTAAAGCTAAAGCACGGGAAGTCTTCAATAGACGTAAAGAGAGGAGGTTAGAAGTGTTGAAGGGGGAACGAGAACACATAGAAAGAGGACAACAAATCAGGAGGGAGAAGGAGGAAAGACGGCTGGAGATGGAAAGAAAACAGGAGAGGGCAAGACAACAAGAGGAGCAGGATAAAAAACGACAGATTGGAATTGCCAGACAGAAAGAAATGTTCAGACTAAGAGAGGAGGAGAGGCAGAGAGAGGAAAAGAGAGAGGAGGAGAGGCAGAGAGAGGAAAAGAGAGAGGAGGAGAGGCAGAGAGAGGAAAAGAGAGAGGAGGAGAGGCAGAGAGAGGAAAAGAGAGAGGAGGAGAGGCAGAGAGAGGAAAAGAGAGAGGAGGAGAGGCAGAGAGAGGAAAAGAGAGAGGAGGAGAGGCAGAGAGAGGAAAAGAGAGAGGAGGAGAGGCAGAGAGAGGAAAAGAGAGAGGAGGAGAGGCAGAGAGAGGAAAAGAGAGAGGAGGAGAGGCAGAGAGAGGAAAAGAGAGAGGAGGAGAGGCAGAGAGCCATTGAAGAGCCATTTAGCTTTAATCAGAGAGAGAGAGAACATCATAAAGGCAAACATAAGAGAGGAGATGTCAGAAGAGGAAAGAAGAGAGATCCCTGGGAATTACAAGATGGGTGAGACAGAGAACAGTGAAGAGGAGGAGGAGGAGGAAGATGACAAGGAGGACATTCTCCCACCTGATAAAAGTATCCGAAGGAGAGCTGTGGACTGGGTGAATAAGAAGTGGGAGAAGAGGAACCTGAAAAAGATGGAGAGAACGTATCAGAGAGAGGCTGAGGAGGGCTATAAGATCGTCCACATAGGTAAGACCTGTTTTACCTCTGCTTATGACATCATCCTCTTTAGTCTCCTCTACACACATAAGTTCCAGGCCAGTCATCATGTTGCATCATTGTTTCAATATAAAACTTCTGTCCAAAGAATATGTTAGCTGACATGGCTAATTGAGTGACTGACTGACATAACAAGAAAAATACTGCTGATGTAACAACCACGTTTTTAAATGATACCTTATGTCATCTACTAGTCTAACTCTCAAGACTAAGTAGAGACCCAGAAAGAGTTCCTAAAAAACACACACAAAAAAGGCTTTTGGGGGGGTCGGGGGTCCGCTAGTTGCCATGGAGCCCTAAGCTATCACATAGGCCCTGGCACTATACAAGGAATAGGTGCCATTTGGGGCTCATGTTCAACTTAGGGTCAGGTCAATTCGGGATGGGAATTATTGCACTTTATTGACAAATTCCATGCCTTGCTCAATTGAAAAGATTAAAGAATCATTGAGCTCCAACTGTGTTTTCTATTCTTAATTCCCTGTGTCCATTACATTTTAGTTGATACCAGATCCACTAAGTTGAATGTGAACTCTACTTCTTCTCCCCTCCCAGCCTTCCCTGGACACCCAAGGGTAATATCCACCATGACCCGGGCAGAGAGAGAGAGGGAGAAGAGGAAGGAGCTGCTGAAGGATGAGGAGAGAAGGAAGAAGTTGGAGGATTTCAATAAGCAGTGGAGAGAGCAGTCCCTGCTTAAAAAAAGGACTCATCAGAATCTGAAGGAGGAGAGGGAGAGGATGATGGAAAAGTACCTGGAGCAGATGAATCTGGAGGCTGATGCTCAAATCAACACCCGGTGTCTAACCACCCAACACAGCCACGATTCCAACCACGGTCAGGCATTGCCGGGATGGGCCACAGGCCAACAAGTAAGCCAAGAGCCTGTTGGATCTGGAGATGGCCAGCAGGAGGGGCCAAGGAGGCAGCAGGCATGGGCAGAGAACCAGGAGGGGAGTTCGGAGAACCAGCAGGAGTGGCCAGAGAACCAACAGGGGGTGCCAGAGAGCCAGGAGGGGAGTTCAGAGAACCAACAGGGGGTGCCAGAGAGCCAGGAGGGGAGTTCAGAGAACCAGCAGGAGTGGCCAGAGAACCAGCAGGAGTGGCCAGAGAGCCAGCAGGGGGAGCCAGAGAACCAACAGGGGGAGCCAGAGAGCCAGCAGGAGTGGCCAGAGAACCAACAGGGGGTGCCAGAGAGCCAGGAGGGGAGTTCAGAGAACCAACAGGGGGTGCCAGAGAACCAACAGGGGGTGCCAGAGAGCCAGGAGGGGAGTTCAGAGAACCAACAGGGGGTGCCAGAGAGCCAGCAGCTAGAAGCTCCAGGAGAGGCTGAAACTTCAGAGCCATCCTCCAAGAACAAGAAAAGGCCAGGCATCTGGAAGAGAATTAAGATGAGGTAAATAATGTTTAAACATGTATTCATGTTACACTGTTTATATATATGTTTTATCCAAATGTGAGGGTTTAGTGTACATGCAACACACATGTAAATATATAGATACTTACCTGTCTCTGTGATGTCTTACAGCATTCCTGACGTGCTGTCTGCCTAGAGCTGGAACTCGATGAAGCCACAGTTCCACTGAGGTTACATTGGTAATTAAAAGTGTCACCCAATAATTCCTCCTCCTCTTTAAGTCATCAAGCCACATTTCCTCCACAAAACATGATATTCTCCTCAAGCCAGAAAGTATCCTCTTTATCAAGGCAACAAACCATCTAAGGTCAGTGACTCTCCTCCCCAGAGCAGAGATTCTCATCTTTATCCAAGTTGAATTCATCTCTGCTCACCACCTCTACTGTCCTAGAAAATATCCCCAAATGGACATGGTTTAAACAGAAGTCCTCCCCTTAGACCAGTGGCTCCACAGACCAGAGTTTCTCATCTTTATTCAAGTTGAATGCAACTCTGATCATTTCCACCACCTCACCTGTTAAGGGGAGGTGCTGAAAAGGAGGTCGGAGAGGAGGTCTGCAGGTAGCCTGGACCGGACCGGTAGCAGCTAAGTTGCTGGCTCCATCCCCGGGCAGAGCTGCTCAAGTCAGGCCAGTGATGTTTGTTGATGTCATTTTCGTTAGCAAAGTTGTACGCTTTAATAAAAGCAGTTATTAAAAAAGCAATATTGTTGTTACGGTGTGGATTGTTGTTATTTATTAGAATTGAAACATCCAGTAGTCATGGTAGATGTTAGACTTTCAATGAGACACCTAACATTCCATCAGTCTGACACAATGTGTGACATGTTATATTAGAGAGGAGTCCTCTATACACATAAATTGCACTATAACGGTGACAAACGGTGCCCACAAATAGTTGGGACAGCTTTATGTAGAACCTATTTACTTTTTGGAGGTGAAATGTAGCTAAAAATGTGCTATCCTCTGCTCAGAGGGTTAAGGAACCGTCTTAAAACTGCAACGCAAACAATTGCCTGTAAATGAAAAATATCAATTCCTTCTCAACTACATGGCATAGAGATCTCAAATAAATTTGACACTGTAAAGAGACCTCTTCTCTCCAATACAATTAGTCACTTTTTTTTTTACTTCTATAAAATCTACAAAATGTAAAATAAATCACTTAAAATAAAAAATACTTTAAAAAAACATCAATATCTTCCACCCCATAAGACTTTCATGAATACAACCAACTGTTATTGGTTCAGGGACGTCATGCCTTCAATCAACTGCAATTATGTTTGGACTTTTGGACATAACAAATGAAGTCAAATTGAAAACAGTATTGGTATTGTTGAATTAGGTTTTTAGAATAGCAAGCTAGGACTGATGGTTTGGTTATCTAAACTAGCAAGTATGTTTGTTTGGTTACCAAGGCAACTATTGTAGCTATCTAGTAAACTTGCTAGCTACTTCAGTGGATGTTGAACTCATTTCCACCGGCAAATGAACACATTTCTACCAGCAAATGTGTTAAATTATAGCCATGGTATAAAAGGGATAATCAACTCAGGGCTTTATGGTTCTCTGGAAAATAATGCAAATCCATGGAAGGTCAGTTCCACAGTGTTCATTATTTACCATAGAACACATAGTCCCTCGTTGATTATCCCTGACATAACTTTATGAGCTGGATTTGCCTTTCTTTGCAACAGTGGAAGCTGCTGAGGAGACGACAGCTCATAATAATGGTTGGAATGGAGTCAATGGAGTGGTATCAACCCATCAAAGATGTGGTTTCCATGTGTTTGATACCACTCAATTGACTTCATTCCAGAAATTATTATGAGCTGTCCTCCCCTCAGAAGCCTCCACTGCTTTGCAATTAGTTTGTTCGTTTTCAGTTGTTAGCATTTAGCTAACAGCGTCTATGTGAATTTGCTAACAGTTTGTGCTAATTTGTTAGGATTCTGGAAATAGATGCCCATAGGCTTTTCTTGTGTTTTTAGCATCCCCTCATGTGCTATGCTGGTAGTACTTCAAATCCTGGTATGAGAGAAGGACGGTATGACAATATGAAAATCTGGATACAGCCCAAGCCTAATCACCACACCTACCACAACTACCACACCTATGTACCACAACTACCACCCCTATCTACCACAACTACCACACCTACATACCACAACTACCACCCCTATCTACCACAACTACCACACCTACCTATCACAACTACCACAACTACCACACCTACCTATCACAACTACTACACCAACCTACCTACCACAACTACCACATCTACCATCACCACACCTACCACACCGACCTACCACAACTACCACACCTACCATCACCACACCTACCACACCCACCACAACTACAAAACCAACCATCACCAAACCTACCTACCACAACTACCACACCTACATACCACAACTACCACCCCTATCTACCACAACTACCACACCTACCTACCACAACTACCACACCGACCTACCACAACTACCATCAACACATCGACCAAACCTACCATCACCAAACCTACAAACCACAACTACCACACCTACCATCACCATGTTCCTACTGTATATTTCATTACCACACCTACCAAACTTACCTACCACAACTACCATCAACACATCGACCAAACCTACCATCATTAAGTCAAACAACATCTAAATTAGCAATTAGCTACTGTAGGTCTATACTGCTCCTACATGGTGTAACAATACATCATGTAGATGTATATAATGAACAGACTAGGTCTATACTGCTCCTACATGGTGTAACAATACATCATGTAGATGTATATAATGAAAAGACTAGGTCTATACTGCTCCTACGTGGTGTAACAATACATCATGTAGATGTATATAATGAACAGACTAGGTCTATACTGCTCCTACATGGTGTAACAATACATCATGTAGATGTATATAATGAACAGACTAGGTCTATACTGCTCCTACATGGTGTAACAATACATCATATAGATGTATATAATGAACAGACTAGGTCTATACTGCTCCTACATGGTGTAACAATACATCATGTAGATGTATATAATGAACAGACTAGGTCTATACTGCTGCTACATGGTGTAACAATACATCATCATGTAGATGTATATAATGAACAGACTAGGTCTATACTGCTCCTACATGGTGTAACAATACATCATGTAGATGTATATAATGAACAGACTAGGTCTATACTGCTGCTACATGGTGTAACAATACATCATGTAGATGTATATAATGAACAGACTAGGTCTATACTGCTCCTACATGGTGTAACAATACATCATGTAGATGTATATAATGAACAGACTAGGTCTATACTGCTGCTACATGGTGTAACAATACATCATGTAGATGTATATAATGAACAGACTAGGTCTATACTGATCCTACATGGTGTAACAATACATCATGTAGATGTATATAATGAACAGACTAGGTCTATACTGCTGCTACATGGTGTAACAATACATCATGTAGATGTATATAATGAACAGACTAGGTCTATACTGCTCCTACATGGTGTAACAAAAGTTTGGGGTCACTTAGAAATGTCCTTGTTTTTGAAAGCAAATCACATTTTTTGTCCATTAAAATAACATCAAATTGATCAGAAACAGTGTCGACATTGTTAATGTTGTAAATGACTATTGTAGCTGGAAACAGCTGATTGTTTATGGAATATCTACATAGGCGTATAGAGGCCCATTATCAGCAACCATCACTCCTGTGTTCCAATGCCACGTTGTGTTAGCTAATCCAAGTTTATCATTTTAAAAGGCTAATTGATCATTAGAAAAACCCTTTTGCAATTATGTTAGCACAGCTGAAAACTGTTGTGCTGATTTAACAAAGCTTTTGTAAACAGTGTTGTTGCATAACAATCAGGCAGTAGAACAACAATAATCATCACCCTCTTGACCAATCTTCCCTCCCCTTAACATTGGGTTGATTCAGACCCTGGCAGTGTACCAGGTGGACATTGGGTTGATTCAGACCCTGTCAGTGTACCAGGTGGACATTGGGTTTGATTCAGACCCTGTCAGTGTACCAGGTGGACATTGGGTTGATTCAGACCCTGTCAGTGTACCAGGTGGACATTGGGTTGATTCAGACCCTGTCAGTGTACCAGGTGGACATTGGGTTTGATTCAGACCCTGCCAGTGTACCAGGTGGACATTGGGTTTGATTCAGACCCTGCCAGTGTACCAGGTGGACATTGGGTTGATTCAGACCCTGCCAGTGTACCAGGTGGACATTGGGTTGATTCAGACCCTGTCAGTGTACCAGGTGGACATTGGGTTGATTCAGACCCTGCCAGTGTTCCAGGTGGACATTGGGTTGATTCAGACCCTGTCAGTGTACCAGGTGGACATTGGGTTGATTCAGACCCTGTCAGTGTACCAGGTGGACATTGGGTTTGATTCAGACCCTGTCAGTGTACCAGGTGGACATTGGGTTGATTCAGACCCTGTCAGTGTACCAGGTGGACATTGGGTTGATTCAGACCCTGTCAGTGTACCAGGTGGACATTGGGTTGATTCAGACCCTGTCAGTGTACCAGGTGGACGTTGGGTTGATTCAGACCCTGTCAGTGTACCAGGTGGACATTGGGTTTAATTCAGACCCTGCCAGTGTACCAGGTGGACATTGGGTTGATCCAGACACTGTCAGTGTACCAGGTGGACATTGGGTTGATTCAGACCCTGTCAGTGTACCAGGTGGACATTGGGTTGATTCAGGCCCTGTCAGTGTACCGGATGGACATTGGGTTTGATTCAGACCCTGTCAGTGTACCAGTGTGACATTGGGTTGATTCAGACCCTGTCAGTGTACCAGGTGGACATTGGGTTTGATTCAGACCCTGTCAGTGTACCAGTGTGACATTGGGTTGATTCAGACCCTGTCAGTGTACCAGGTGGACATTGGGTTTGATTCAGACCCTGTCAGTGTACCAGGTGGACATTGGGTTTGATTCAGACCCTGTCAGTGTACCAGTGTGACATTGGGTTGATTCAGACCCTGTCAGTGTACCAGGTGGACATTGGGTTTGATTCAGACCCTGTCAGTGTACCAGGTGGACATTGGGTTTGATTCAGACCCTGTCAGTGTACCAGGTGGACATTGGGTTTGATTCAGACCCTGTCAGTGTACCAGATGGACATTGGGTTGATTCAGACCCTGCCAGTGTACCAGGTGGACATTGGGTTGATTCAGACCCTGTCAGTGTACCAGGTGGACATTGGGTTTGATTCAGACCCTGTCAGTGTTCCAGGTGGACATTGGGTTGATTCAGACCCTGTCTGTGTACCAGGTGGACATTGGGTTTGATTCAGACCCTGTCAGTGTACCAGGTGGACATTGGGTTTGATTCGGACCCTGCCAGTGTACCAGGTGGACATTGGGTTTGATTCAGACCCTGTCAGTGTACCAGGTGGACATTGGGTTTGATTCAGACCCTGCCAGTGTACCAGGTGGACATTGGGTTTGATTCAGACCCTGCCAGTGTACCAGGTGGACATTGGGTTTGATTCAGACCCTGTCATTGTACCAGGTGGACATTGGGTTTGATTCAGACCCTGCCAGTGTACCAGGTGGACATTGGGTTGATTCAGACCCTGTCAGTGTACCAGGTGGACATTGGGTTTGATTCAGACCCTGTCAGTGTTCCAGGTGGACATTGGGTTGATTCAGACCCTGTCTGTGTACCAGGTGGACATTGGGTTTGATTCAGACCCTGTCAGTGTACCAGGTGGACATTGGGTTTGATTCGGACCCTGCCAGTGTACCAGGTGGACATTGGGTTTGATTCAGACCCTGTCAGTGTACCAGGTGGACATTGGGTTTGATTCAGACCCTGCCAGTGTACCAGGTGGACATTGGGTTGATTCAGACCCTGCCAGTGTACCAGGTGGACATTGGGTTGATTCAGACCCTGTCAGTGTACCAGGTGGACATTGGGTTGATTCAGACCCTGTCAGTGTACCAGGTGGACATTGGGTTTGATTCAGACCCTGCCAGCATGGCCAGAAATGTATTCCAAGGTCAGTAACTTATAACCACAGAACCACCCCAGACCTTTCATGGATGACTAAAAACACCTAAGTATTAGATTTACTGTCATGGTCTAGTATGTCACTGCATCAGACACCAGTCACAATGCTGGCTGAGGTACTAGTAAAACATTACATATTATTTCCTAACCATTCACAATGCTGGCTGAGGTACGAGTAAAACATGACATATTATTTCCTAACCATTCACAATGCTGGCTGAGGTACGAGTAAAACATGAAATATTATTTCCTAACCATTCACAATGCTGGCTGAGGTACGAGTAAAACATGACATATTATTTCCTAACCATTCACAATGCTGGCTGAGGTACGAGTAAAACATGACATATTATTTCCTAACCATTCACAATGCTGGCTGAGGTACGAGTAAAACATGACATATTATTTCCTAATTGTAAAAAAAATCCCCACTCCTTAATCAACTAGTCTCTCTCTGTTTAACCAGAATAACAGGAGTTGTGTCCTTCAAACTGTTAGTCCATAATCATATTCAGCTACTTAGATGTCATGTATTGTCATGTTCTCTATAATGAAACATCACCACTGTAGATGTCATGTATTGTTATGTCATGTTCTCTATAATGAAACATCACCACTGTAGATGTCATGTATTGTCATGTTATGTTCTCTATAATGAAACATCACCACTGTAGATGTCATGTATTGTCATGTTATGTTCTCTATAATGAAACATCACCACTGTAGATGTCATGTATTGTCATGTTCTCTATAATGAAACATCACCACTGTAGATGTCATGTATTGTTATGTCATGTTCTCTATAATGAAACATCACCACTGTAGATGTCATGTATTGTTATGTTATGTTCTCTATAATGAAACATCACCACTGTAGATGTCATGTATTGTTATGTCATGTTCTCTATAATGACACATCACCACTGTAGATGTCATGTATTGTCATGTCATGTTCTCTATAATGAAACATCACCACTGTAGATGTCATGTATTGTTATGTTATGTTCTCTATAATGAAACATCACCACTGTAGATGTCATGTATTGTTATGTTCTCTATAATGAAACATCACCACTGTAGATGTCATGTATTGTTATGTTATGTTCTCTATAATGAAACATCACCACTGTAGATGTCATGTATTGTCATGTCATGTTCTCTATAATGAAACATCACCACTGTAGATGTCATGTATTGTCATGTTCTCTATAATGAAACATCACCACTGTAGATGTCATGTATTGTTATGTCATGTTCTCTATAATGAAACATCACCACTGTAGATGTCATGTATTGTTATGTCATGTTCTCTATAATGAAACATCACCACTGTAGATGTCATGTATTGTCATGTTCTCTATAATGAAACATCACCACTGTAGATGTCATGTATTGTTATGTTATGTTCTCTATAATGAAACATCACCACTGTAGATGTCATGTATTGTCATGTTCTCTATAATGAAACATCACCACTGTAGATGTCATGTATTGTTATGTCATGTTCTCTATAATGAAACATCACCACTGTAGATGTCATGTATTGTTATGTTCTCTATAATGAAACATCACCACTGTAGATGTCATGTATTGTCATGTCATGTTCTCTATAATGAAACATCACCACTGTAGATGTCATGTATTGTCATGTCATGTTCTCTATAATGAAACATCACCACTGTAGATGTCATGTATTGTCATGTTATGTTCTCTATAATGAAACATCACCACTGTAGATGTCATGTATTGTCATGTTCTCTATAATGAAACATCACCACTGTAGATGTCATGTATTGTCATGTTATGTTCTCTATAATGAAACATCACCACTGTAGATGTCATGTATTGTTATGTTATGTTCTCTATAATGAAACATCACCACTGTAGATGTCATGTATTGTTATGTTCTCTATAATGAAACATCACCACTGTAGATGTCATGTATTGTTATGTCATGTTCTCTATAATGAAACATCACCACTGTAGATGTCATGTATTGTCATGTCATGTTCTCTATAATGAAACATCACCACTGTAGATGTCATGTATTGTCATGTTCTCTATAATGAAACATCACCACTGTAGATGTCATGTATTGTCATGTTCTCTATAATGAAACATCACCACTGTAGATGTCATGTATTGTTATGTTCTCTATAATGAAACATCACCACTGTAGATGTCATGTATTGTTATGTCATGTTCTCTATAATGAAACATCACCACTGTAGATGTCATGTATTGTCATGTCATGTTCTCTATAATGAAACATCACCACTGTAGATGTCATGTATTGTCATGTTATGTTCTCTATAATGAAACATCACCACTGTAGATGTCATGTATTGTCATGTTCTCTATAATGAAACATCACCACTGTAGATGTCATGTATTGTTATGTCATGTTCTCTATAATGAAACATCACCACTGTAGATGTCATGTATTGTTATGTTCTCTATAATGAAACATCACCACTGTAGATGTCATGTATTGTTATGTTCTCTATAATGAAACATCACCACTGTAGATGTCATGTATTGTCATGTTCTCTATAATGAAACATCACCACTGTAGATGTCATGTATTGTTATGTCATGTTCTCTATAATGAAACATCACCACTGTAGATGTCATGTATTGTTATGTCATGTTCTCTATAATGAAACATCACCACTGTAGATGTCATGTATTGTTATGTTCTCTATAATGAAACATCACCACTGTAGATGTCATGTATTGTCATGTTCTCTATAATGAAACATCACCAAGTGAAATAAAGTTGATCAGATATTCTTAATAGACATTAAATAAAAAATGGTTGTTCAGAAATCATTAATTATCATGTTGCTCTGATGAAATGAACTAAATATTTCACAATCATTACCACTGCTGATATTCACAGAGAATAATTACAAGGATCATATTTCACAATCATTCCCACTGCTGATATTCACAGAGAATAATTACAAGGATCATATTTCACAATCATTACCACTGCTGATATTCACAGAGAATAATTACAAGGATCATATTTCACAATCATTACCACTGCTGATATTCACAGAGAATAGTTACAAGGATCATATTTCTCAGTTGCATTGACCTGCAGACATCAGACACCACCTCTCCCTTATGCACATGTGACTGAAATGGAACCAATCACACAAATCACTGACACAGCTTTGATGGCCCAATAAAAACGAAACTGCACGTTTCTGCCAGCCAATGGGATAATTCCAGTGCAGTACATGTGTAGAGTGATAATTCCAATTCAGGAAGTTCCTACCGTTTAACTTTTTGTCTGAACATTATAATATACATTTTACTCAACTGCGTTACCCACTCCAGTCAGCAGATGGCGGTCTGGGAATGTAAGGTAATGCTGTTGGTGTGACGTATAATCTAGTGGACGGAACGCTTCGTTCAACAGCAACAACAGTTAGTCAGCCACCTCGGTAGCTTGCTAGACAAAATAGCCAAACCAATAAAGCTCTTTAGATGCTTTCGTGTATATTAGCCACTGTGTTTTAAACCCACTTCTGTCGTCTAGTTAGTTATCCGATTTAATTTCATATTTACGGTGTTGTTGTTATTATTCAGCTAGCGGGCTGGTTAAGTTAGCATTAGCCTAGCTAGCTAACATCTCCGACCATGCGGTCACTGAGCTACTCTCCTGCTAAAGAAGAGGCCTGCTGGACGGAGAAAGAAGCTCTTGTGAAAGAGGAGGGGGAAGAGAAAGATGTTACAATACAAAAACAAGTGGAGGGTGAGGCTGTTACAGTGAAAGAAGAAGAGAAAGATGCGTTCAGAGTAAAAGAGGAGGAGGATGTTACAGTAAAAGAAGAGGAGGAAGATGCAGTTTATGGAGTGGAAGAGGAGGGGGAGATGACTGTCACATCGAAAAAGGAAGAAGAGGAGGAAACTGTATATCTGGGCCCGGTTTCCCAAAGGCATGTTAAGGCATCCAATGGTTTTAACGATGAACGGGCCCTGATAAACACTAGTAAGTACTGTCTTAAATACAGAGTCACAAACTCTGCAGTTGTTGAACTGATGTGTGGTGTTAAAGGGGAAATCTGCAATTGCTACATCCATATTGTGACTTTATAATTATTAATTTATAGCCATTGATTCTTGAAGAATATAACACATGCCTCATGAGCTTAGTTCAACTGTTGTACCCCATCAGAACCCCCAAAGAAACTTTTTTTACTCCAATGTTTAGAAACAATGTAATCAACACTGTATACCCTCAACATGGTTAAAACTATAATGTTGATATCATGGATGGTCAGTCCTTGCATCCATAGGTCAGTCTATGAATTTGAGAGTAGTTACATTTCTCCAGACCCATAATCATCTTATAACCAAAACAGTGGTGGAATTACAGCTTTGTTATTGTATGAACTGCAGATTGGTTGATTGATTGTGTGGCTTTTTTAAAGGGGCAACCTAGTTTTAAAACAGAAACAAAATGGCTGCCCAGAGACTTGGTTTGGTGAACAGCTGAGGGATGGGGGAAGGAGAAATGTAACCACTCTCAAATTCATAGGGACCTCGTCAAGAAGTTCAGACATCTTGGCGTAACAGTTAAGAGGTGTTGGCTTGACAGTCACTGGACCCAGGTTTGAGTTCAGCTCAGGGCCTCCCCCTGAATTCACTACACTATGAATACAAGGACTGGCCATCCATGAGGTCATAATGATAGTTTAACCAGGTTTCTAGGCTATATAGTATATTCTAGAATTCATCCATGATGTTATAATGATAGTTTACCCTGTTTGGGATAGGGGGCAGTATTTTCACGTCCGGATAAAAAACGTACCCGATTTAATCTGGTTACTACTCCTGCCCAGAAACTAGAATATGCATATAATTAGTAGATTTGGATAGAAAACACTCTAAAGTTTCTAAAACTGTTTGAATGGTGTCTGTGAGTATAACAGAACTCATATGGCAGGCAAAAACCTGAGAAGATTCCATACAGGAAGGCCCTGTCTGATAATTTGTTGTCCTTCTGCATCTCTATCGACATTACAGCATCTGTGCTGTAACGTGACACTTTCTAAGGCTTCCATTTGCTCTCTAAAGCCACCAGAAAGTGGAATGGGGTGTCTGCTGTCTCTGGGCAAAGTACAGCAGCTCTGTTTGTGATCAGTCAGCCTGGGGACAGTGAGACTGAGATGCGCGTTCACGAGAATTCAATTTTTTTTTCTTTCAGCCTTCGAATGAATACAACGTTGCCCGGTTGTAATATTATCGCTATTTTACGAGAAAAGTAGCATAAAAATAGATTTTAAACAGCGTTTGATATGTCACAAAAACCAAAACCACAGCTAAATGCAGTACTAACCTTTGATAATCTTCATCAGATGACACTCCTAGGACATTATGTTATACAATACATGCATGTTTTGTTCAATCAAGTTCATATTTATATCAAAAACCAGCTTTTTACATTAGCATGTGACGTTCAGAACTAGCATACCCCCCGCAAACTTCCGGGGAATTCGCTAACATTTTACTAAATTACTCACGATAAACGTTCACAAAAAAGCATAACAATTATTTTAATAATTATAGATACAGACCTCCTCTATGCACTCGATATGTCCGATTTTAAAATAGCTTTTTGGTGAAAGCACATTTTGCAATATTCTAAGTACATAGCCCAGGCATCACGGGCTCGCTATTTAGACACCCGGCAAGTTTAGCACTCACCATAATCATATTTACTATTATAAAAGTTTGATTACCTTTTGTTGTCTTCGTCAGAATGCACACCCAGGACTGCTACTTCAATAACAAATGTTGGTTTGGTCCAAAATAATCCATCGTTATATCCGAATAGCGGCGTTTTGTTCGTGCGTTCCAGACACTATCCGAAATAGTAAAGAAGTGTCGCGCGCATGGCGCAATTCGTGACAATAAAATTCTAAATATTCCATTACCGTACTTCGAAGCATGTCAACCGCTGTTTAAAATCAATTTTTACGCCATTTTTCTCGTAGAAAAGCGATAATATTCCGACAGGGAATCTCCTTTTCGGCAAACAGAGGAAAAAATCCCAAAGGCGGGGGCGGTCGGGTCACGCGCATAAGCCCAGTGTCCCTTGATCGGCCACTTGAGAAAGGCGATAATGTGTTTCAGCCTGGGGCTGGAATGACGACATTCTGTTTTTTCCCGGGCTCTGAGCGCCTATGGACGACGTGGGAAGTGTCACGTTAGAGCAGAGATCCTTAGTAAATGATAGAGATGGAAAAGAAGTTCAAGAAATGGTCAGACAGGCCACTTCCTGTAAAGGAATCTCTCAGGTTTTGACCTGCCATTTGAGTTCTGTTATACTCACAGACACCATTCAAACAGTTTTAGAAAATTTAGGGTGTTTTCTATCCATATGTAATAAGTATATGCATATTCTAGTTACTGGGTAGGAGTGGTAACCAGATTAAATCGGGTATGTTTTTTATCCAGCCGTGTCAATACTGCCCCCTAGCCCTAACAGGTTAAGGAATATATCCGAGTCTCACGCTCATCACCTGTGGAATGCGGGGCTTCCAGCGAGGTGTGGATTTAATAGTATGTTGTACCTAGTTTCCCTCCTTCAGGGAACAGTAATTATAGTCACAAATCAAATCAAATGTATTTCTTACATCAGCTGATATCACAAAGTGCTGTACAGAAACCCAGCCTAAAACCTCAAACAGCAAGCAATGCAGGTGTAGAAGCACGGTGGCTAGCAAAAACTCCAAAGAAAGGCCAAAACCTAGGAAGAAACCTAGAGAGGAACCAGGCTATGAGGGGTGGCCAGTCCTCTTCTGGCTGTGCCGGGTGGAGATTATAACAGCACATGGCCAAGATGTTCAAATGTTCATAAATGACCAGCATGGTCAAATAATAATAATCATAGTAGTTGTCGAGGGTGCAACAAGTCAGTAACACAAGAGTAAGTGTCAGTTGGCTTTTTCATAGCCGATCTTTGAGAGTATCTCTACCGCTCCTGCTCTCTAGAGTGTTGAAAACAACAGGTCTTTGACAGGTAGCACCTCCGGTGAACAGGTCAGGGTTCCATAGCTGCAGGCAGAATAGTTTGAACTGGAGCAGCAGCATGGCCAGGTGAACTGGGGACAGCAAGGAGTCATCAAGCCAGGTAGTCCTGAGGCATGGTCCTAGGGCTCAGGTCCTCTGAGAATTAGAGAGAGCATATTTAAATTCACACAGGACACCGGAAAAGACAAGAGAAATACTCCAGATGTGACAGACTGACCCTAGCCCCCCGACACATAAACTACTGCAGCATAAATACTGGAGGCTGAGACAGGAGGGGTCAGGAGACACTGTGGCCCCATCTGATGAAACCCCCGGACAGGGCCAAACAGGTAGGATATTACCCCACCCACTTTGCCAAAGCACAGCCTCCACACCACTGGAGTGATATCTCCAACCACCAACATACCATCCCGGATGCAGTCTATCACAGTGCCATCCGTTTTGTCACCAATGCCCCATATACCACCCACCACTGCGACCTGTACGCTCTCGTCGGCTGACCCTCGCTACATATTCGTCGCCAAACCCACTGGCTCCAGGTCATCTATAAGTCTTTGCTATGTAAAGCTCCGCCTTAACTCAGCTCACTGGTCACCATAACAACACCCACCCATAGCACACGCTCCAGGAGGTATATCTCACTGGTCATCCCCAAAGCCAACACCTACTTTGGCCGCATTTCCTTCCAGTTCTCTGCTGCCAATGACTGGAACGAATTGCAAAAATCGCTGAAGTTGGAGACTTATATCTCCCTCACTAACTTTAAGCATCAGCTATCTGAGCAGCTAACCGATCGCTGCAGCTGTACACAGTCCATCTGTAAATAGCCCATCCAACTGCCTACCTCATCCCCATGTTTTTATTTACTTTTTCTGCTCTTTTGCACACCAGTATTTCTACTTGCACATCTATCTCTACAGTGTTAATTTGCTAAATTGTAATTACTTCACTACTATGGTCTATTTATTGCCTTGCCTCCGTACTCCATTTGCACACATTGTATGTAGATTTTTCTATTGTGTTATTGACTGTACGTTTGTTTATCCAACGTGTAACTCTGTTGTTTTTTTGTCGCACTGCTTTGCTTTATCTTGGCCAGGTCACAGTTGTAAATGAGAACTTGTTCTCAACTGGCCTACCTGGTTAAATAAATAAATAAAATCTTAACTTTATTGACAACACCCAAATGGATACTGTCATTAACGCGGTTCTTCAATAATTACACATAATTCTTAATGCTTTAGCAAGCATTATATTAAACAGGACATTCAAATATCCTTACAATTATAATCTAAAGTAGTGTGAAATGAACTCATAAGCAACCTGGAAATGGAGGTTACTCCCCTGAGTTTTCCCCCATTCACATTCAGAATACATTGTGAAAAACTAAAATCTTTGCTCACCATTTTTGCTCCAGGCAGATATAGTACATCCATAACTAGTGGTTTCCTCATTAGCAGGGAGGAGTTTCTGCAATCAAATTGCCCTCGTGCCGCAATTTTAGCAAATACAGAAAGGGGCCTATATTGGAGACCAAAAGTCGTCTGGCACACTGCTTAGAGGTTCAACAACATGAATAACTTATTTCTAGCCTACAATCATTGATGTTACTACGAATGTGAAAACAAGACAAAATATGACTATTCTTGCTCATTTTAAGGCAAATATCAAATAATTTTAACATTCATTACAGACGTCAATTGTTGTCCAACATCATGGCTCCGCTGTTGGCATCACCTTTTACAGTGGATTTCTGCTGTTGTGGGCCTTTATATCATCTGTCTGACTTTGTTGTTCACGCAGGAGAGATACTTAACTATCGTGGATCCTCTGGGGAGCCTCAACAACCTCATGATGCTGAAGAGGCAGAGAAGAGTCTCTCCAGATCAGAACACCTCAAGAAACACCTGCAGAGACCCACAGGGAAGAGAACTCACTGCTGCTCTGACTGTGGGAAGAGATTCACCTCATCAGGCATTAAAATTCATCAGAGAACACACACAGGAGAGAGACCTTATAGCTGTGATCAATGTGGGAAGAGTTTTGGTCGATCTGACTCTCTGACTCTACACCAGAGAATACACACAGGAGAGAAACCTTATAGCTGTGATCAATGTGGGAAGAGTTTTACTACATTTGGCACTCTGACTCTACACCAGAGAACACACACAGGAGAGAAACCATATAGCTGTGGTCAATGTGGGAAGTGTTTTGGTCAATCTGGCCATCTGGTATCACACCAGAGAACACACACAGGAGAGAAACCTTATAGCTGTGGTCAATGTGGGAAGAGTTTTACTACATCTAGCACTCTGACTCAACACCAGAGAACACACACAGGAGAGAAATGTTATAGCTGTGGTCAATGTGGGAAGAGTTTTGCTGCATCTCGCAGTCTGACTCTACACCAGAGAATACACACAGGAGAGAAATCTTATAGCTGTGATCAATGTGGGAAGAGTTTTAGTCAATCTGGTTCTCTGACTCTACACCAGAGAATACACACAGGAGAGAAACCTTATAGGTGTGATCAATGTGGGAAGAGTTTTGGTCGATCTGGCTCTCTGACTCTACACCAGAGAACACACACAGGAGAGAAACCTTATATATGTGGTCAATGTGGGAAGAGTTTTGGTCGATCTGGCCATCTGGTATCACACCAGAGAACACACACAGGAGAGAAACCTTATAGCTGTGGTCAATGTGGGAAGAGTTTTACTACATCTAGCACTCTGACTCAACACCAGAGAACACACACAGGAGAGAAACCTTATAGCTGTGGTCATTGTGGGAAGAGTTTTACTACATCTAGCACTCTGACTCAACACCAGAGAACACACACAGGAGAGAAATCTTATAGCTGTGATCAGTGTGACAAGAGATTCACAGATAAAAGACCTCTGATCAAACATCAGAAAATACATACATGAAGGAGTTGTTTCATGATATCAATGAAATGATGTCACAATGTAGAATGTTTTAACATTGTAGAAGGAGTATTTTAATGATGTCACAATGTAGAACCCTAAACGTTTGTCCCCTGTTCTATTGATTTCAACATGATATGGATATTAGCCTCAGGGGGAAAATTCAGGCTCTGAAATGGAAGAGTTACTATTTATGAGATTTAACAAAAAGTGACTAACACAAAAAGAGTTGTGTTACACTTACCATGTTGGTGACCCACTTGAATCAAAATGCATCACTTCAAAATGTAGCGAGCTGTTTTCTACAAGTTGTCCTCTAACCAGGGATGTACACATTATTCCCAGATTCCGTGTGGTTTTTGAGCTGTTCGTTTTAACAGGATGTGTAAACTCATCTTCCTCCTTTCGCACAATTGATTGCCAGCAGCATACCACCCTGCATCCCACTGCTTGCTTGCTTCTGAAGCTAAGCAGGGTTGGTCCTGGTCAGTCCCTGGATGGGAGACCAGATGCTGCTGGAAGTGGTGTTGGAGGGCCAGTAGGAGGCGCTCTTTCCTCTGGTCTAAACAATATCCAAATTCCCCAGGGCAGTGATTGGGGACAGTGCCCAGTGTAGGGTGCCGTCTTTCAGATGGGACGTTAAACGGGTGTCCTGACTCTCTGAGGTCATTAAAGATCCCATGGTGCTTATCGTAAGAGTAGGGGTGTTAACCCCTGGTGTCCTGGCTAAATTCCCAATCTGGCCCTCATACCATCATGGATATCTAATCATCCCCAGCTTACAATTGGCTCATTCATCCCCCTCCTCTCCCCTGTAACTATTCCCCAGGTTGTTGCTGTAAATTAGAATGTGTTCTCAGTCAACTTAACTGGTAAAACAACGGTAAAGAAGAAAAAAACTCCACATGATATCGATGAGTGATGACAAATAAGTGTTGTGTTCCTTTGTTTAGGGACCCCTAAATTTAAATGCATCACTCCAAAATGTAGCTGACTGTCTTCTGCAGGTTGTCCTCTAACCAGTGAGGTAAAATATATCTCCATTTCCATGTGTTTTTTGTTTTGTTGTGTTAGTTTCAACAGCACGCACAACCTGATTTCACCCCTAATGGATATCAGTGATTTATTGCTACTTGTCAAAACAACAGCGTTTTTCGTGCTTGTGCAGTTTATAAGCTGCTTGTTTTAAATAATACAAGTAATATGATTATTGTGGCAGATGTTTGTGTATATAGCACATTTTATGTTTAGATTTGGACATGTTAAAATTGTGTTTTGACATTGGGGATATCCCACCTAGCAACATGTAATTGAAAAGCTGTTGAAAATAAGACTATGCAACCAAATATTTCATATTTACATTTCATGTAACATTTAGTAATAATTATTTATGTAACCAACTGACTATTATATTGACATTGTTACCCTGCTTTTATAATATCAGGGTTAATTCTCAGATGTGCCAACCCAAATGTACTAGAGCATGACATTGGGGACTGGGCCCTGATCCAACAACATGCCTATCTAGTGAACCCTGAAAAGAGAGAGAAGCTCTGCAGTGAGGTGGAAAGTTACTATGGATATTGCAGGAGTTTCCTCTTGAAATCAGACATGTCAGTGGTGAGGACAACTTGGTTGCTGATTGTCTCAAGGGTGGGCAGTTAAAAAGTTGAGTGTTTTGTGTTTAGCCAGTCCGTTGCCATGGATCACAATTTATTATAACTGCATGTTTTTCCGTATTGGAGATGAGTTTTGTTTGGGCTCGTTCCAAGGAGACGAGAGTTCTAGAAGCTAGTGGGATTTAGGAAGACGAGAGTTCTAGAAGTGTATATATATTGTCTTGAATTGTTGACAGCCAGTGGACACCATGTTTATATTGGTGAAGCATTGTAGTTGATTATAATGTGAATTGGAAGTTTTTTTCTGTTGTTGGTAAGCATTCTCTTAAGGTGTTACCGTCTTTGGTTTTTCCATTTATGTTTTGAGGTTTGGAATTTAGCACGTCTAGCTCGTTAGCTCGTTAGCCCGTCTAGCTTCGTTAGCCTGTCTAGCTCGTTAGCACGTCTAGCTCGTTAGCACGTCTAGCTCGTTAGCCCGTCTAGCTCGTTAGCACGTAGGATGCACTGATTGGTGTCACCTCGTTAGTCAGTATGTGTTACACCTGTGCTGGCTTGTCCATCTCGTTAGTGGGAAGGTGTTTCACCTGAGCTGGTCCAGGTTCTATTTAAGAGTGTCTGGCCCAGTGCTCCAGTTGTCTTGATACATGTGGAGAGTCAACACCTTTAGTTGCTCCACCTTTTTGGTTTGCTTCCTGTCTTTAAGTTTGGTGTGGGTTTTTATTTTGTTTTACTCTTCTTGGGCAGATTTAGTGGGTCTCATGGTGGGTGTCTTTTATGTCCCAGTTGTTGTTACTAGTCAACTTTCAGTGGACACTGAGAGCAAAACTGCAAGATTATGTTATAATACTTTTATTGCATCAAATGGTTGTTTTATGCAACAGAATAGAGGGTTCTTAGAACTATTGTGTCTGTGTGTTCTACTGAGGATGGGCCTCTGGGAGAAAACACTGACAGGAGATTTACAATGTCTTTTGGGTGATAAAACCTAAAGAGACTGCATTCCAGAACATGAGTTAATGTTTCTGTTCTATATGGTACCAGGGAGAGATGACCTCAGGGCCAGACCCTGGTCTCTACACAAAGAGTAGTGTTTTTACAGCAGATACTGTCTGCTGAGAATTATAAGTATCTTTCATACAAATCTTAACCTTGTGACCCGTTCTATACATCTGTTGTTGGTCATGTAGGTTGAAAGGGGTGTATCTTGGCTGTAAAAGACCTTTGTACTTTTGTCTCATGGCTCTCAATGAATCATCTGGGGGTGATTCATCTCTCAATGAATCATCTGGGGGTGATTCATCTCTCAACGAATCATCTGGGGGTGATTCATCTCTCAACGAATCATCTGGGGGTGATTCATCTCTCAACGAATCATCTGGGGGTGATTCGTCGACCAGCCATCATTATCGTAGAGCACTCAATTGATTCACCCTATATTTGCGTGTTGTATTGACCTGCTCCCTTATTAATAAGTGAATAAAGATTTAGTTTAAGATTAACTCTGACTTGTGTGATAAGTTTGTCTCTCCTCATTTGATATTAAAGAAATTAACCACATTTGGCGATGGGGATGTGAATCTTCTCTTGGTGACCGCTCCTGGTGACCTGGGTAAATGGTGGTCCAGGGATCCCTCTAACTTGGGATCTCAGGGAGACCACACTTCAGGAGACCTTTGATCTGAGAGGCAGCGAGCCGAGTATAGCTAACCATGAGATAGAAATGTGAAAATATTCCTGCAGGTTAAAATATTGTTGGAAAAACAACTACTTGATTAGGTACATTTGGGAATAGCATTGTGTGACTGAGTCTTAATCTGATGTTTGGATAGTAACAGATCTGTAGTTCCTCATATAGAAATATGCTTAATCAGATGACTGACATGTGGATACATTTTAGTCATTTAGCAGATGTTATTATCCAGAGTGACTTACAGTAGTGAATGCATACATTTCATAAAAAATTTTTTTTTGTACCACCCCTCCGTGGGAATCGAACCCACAACCCTGGCGTTGCACACACCATGCTGGCGTTGCAAACACCATGCTCTACCAACTAACGTTATCTTGGGGTTCCGTTCCTTCACTGCCAACATAGAATATCACGGGGTGGTATTGAGAGGGGAATGATATTTTAGAAAGCAGAGGAAGGTCTATAGTTCCTGGGAGGCTTGATTTTGCCGTGGTCTCATGGTCATTGTCCGGGAAACTAAAGTTTATTTTTGGTTCTGCTGGGAGGATGTTTGGAGAGATGCTTCGTAGCTATGGAGAGTCCCTGAAAAAGCAAATGGAATGGTTGTCGTGACTACCTGAGAATTTCTTACGTTTTATATGGGTTCTGTGAATATATGAAAATATGATGAATTGTATGTGTGTATAATCGATTACTAGAGATTTGATGAAGTAATACTGGGAATATAATTAGATACAATTTAAACAACCCATATGTAGACGAACGTAGGTTTTGAGTTGGTATCTTTAATGGATCATTTGATAAAGATGAGGTTTAAGCATTATTAAACTGTCTACAAAGTCTGGGCAGTTGTCTCAGAAACTGATGGGAGTGTGTCCACTTTAGATTAAGTTACCCTAACGATGTAACTATAAAACGCTAATTGGATTTTCTCCGTCCGGGTACTACATTTGAAATAAAACTGAAATGAAAAGGTCAATTCTGAAAATTCGGGGAGATGAGTGAGAACTGCTCTAGATTGGAAACTTACATTAATGAGTGTAAAGCCATGTTGGTCTTACTACACTTGCTAATTTTATTACAAAATACATTAGAGAAAGGGAAGGAATAAGAGCTGTTGTTGGCTTTATGGAAACGATATACAATATATGGGAAAGAATATAGTTGAGGAAATAATCCAAACCTAGTTGTGCCTAGTTAGGACATAACGTTAGCTAGCTAGTTAACGGTACAGTACTGTAGCTCATACAACGCCGACGGTCAAACCCGGCTTTCTAATATTTACGTTCATTAACTATAGTAACGTTATGGAAGATATTCACAGAAAACCATCATTGTCTTCGTTATTCATTATTAGTATGTTATATTATTATAATAAATTATTTCGAGACATATTCAGAGCCAAACATCAACCCAACTTAACCTTTTTAACTGTTGTCGCATCCAAACTTGTCACCATCGTTTTCAGTTGTAATTGCGAAGTTCCCGGAAGAAGTCCAGCAACAACGGAGGTTCCTCGATGAACCCACCTTCTAACAAGTTCTTTGAAGAACCTTTTGGGGCTGTTTTTCATTGACCAAGAACCCTACGGTTCTTAGGGGATCTGAGAACAACTCCAGTTGAACCCTTCATTTTTAGAGTGTAGTCGGCTCTATTTACTCTCAGATTCAAACATGATGATTAGCATCAACGATCAAGTCAGCTGCTGCTGCTCCAATACAGTATGAGGTGAGACGGTGAACTGATGTTGAACTGGGCAGTCAGCTGCTGCTGCTCCAATACAGTATGAGGTGAGACGGTGAACTGATGTTGAACTGGGCAGTCAGCTGCTGCTGCTCCAATACAGTATGAGGTGAGACGGTGAACTGATGTTGAATCATAATGATTAAGTTAATTAAAATGAATTAGTGAAACTATTAAAAAATAGTATTTGTCATATTAAATATATTACTCTATTGTTATCATATAGAAACATGATGGAATATTGTACATCATATTAAATATATTACGCTATTGTTATCATATAGAAACATCATGGAATATTATACATCATATTAAATATATTACTCTATTGTTATCATATAGAAACATCATGGAATATTGTACATCATATTAAATATATTACTCTATTGTTATCATATAGAAACATGATGGAATATTATACATCATATTAAATATATTACTCTATTGTTATCATATAGAAACATCATGGAATATTGTACATCATATTAAATATATTACTCTATTGTTATCATATAGAAACATCATGGAATATTATACATCATATTAAATATATTACTGTATTGTTATCATATAGAAACATCATGGAATATTGTACATCATATTAAATATATTACTCTATTGTTATCATATAGAAACATCATGGAATATTGTACATTATATGACCATCAACATACATTATTGTTTCATTCAATTTCACATAATAAGGATATTTAATATTTTCAAGTTCAGAAGTCAGAACTCATCACCTGCTATGTAAAAGAGACAGAAGAATGCACAATGGTCAATGCTATCTGGGATCCTTGGGACATCCCTACCCTAAACCCTAACCTTAACCCCTACCTTAACCATTTTAAATGTCAACTTCAACGGGCTAGGGACGTCCCAAGGATGTATCTCTACCTGAAAATACATGATCTAAGTGATTGATAGTTGGTATTCAGCAGTCATAAAGCCTTATTTACTTTAATGAACTACTAAAATAGTGATTTAGTCAGACAGCATAGACAGCAGCTCTACACATTATTGACTGACTGATCCATTCATCCTTCCATCCCTCCTCAGCCTTCCTCTCCTCTGAAGACCCAGTGAGGGTGGAGCTCAGTCAGAGAGCTGTTGAGGGACTGGTTAGGCAGAACACTTCTACAGCCAGAGAGGTGAGAGGTCACACATGGTTTAGATGGTAAATATTTATGTCCCCTTAGCGGTTCATCACGTCAGCAAAAGGGAATATGTTCCATCTATGTTTATTTACATTAGTGCAAATTGTCCACTGATATTGGTGTAATTTCTCACCCCTTTCGGCTGTATGAAAGGTAATTTCCCCTCAGGTACACACATTTGTTCTTTGATATTACGAAGGTCATTTGTGTATAATGTACTTTTCCCCAACATCTCTTTACATTGCTTATGCATATTTGGTGGCCTGACTGCATCCAGACTATGTCAAAGGCCCATCCTGGTAGATCTGAACCTAATGCAGCTTGGAGTGATCAGAAGTCACATTTAGGTGCCAGGTGTAACTGAGGCCATAGATGCTCCATATCCATTACTTTGAGTGTTTTATATAATATGACTAAATGTGTTTCTGTGTTGCAGGTGCAGTCAAGAAATGGAACAGCAAGGCCACAGAACATGACATAAGCAGAGCTGTGGGAGACCACCTCAAGCCCCTGGTAGAGCCGGGGGTGGTGTTTACCTCTTCAGCAGTCTGTTGATTGGTCAGTCACTGGGTTCATTTGTTTTATTATATGGTCAAATCAAATCAAGCTTGATTCATACAGCACATTTCAGACATGGATGCAACAAAATGGCTTCACAGGAAAAATATTTTTAAAAACATTGAAAATAAACAGAAATATTTAGTACACAACAAACATAAGAGGATAAAAAACAGAAGACTAAACTGAAAAACTATTGATTAAAATGTTAATTGGATGCAATATCCAACCCAAAATATAAGCTTGGGACACTGAAAGTTGACTAGTAACAACAACTGGGACCTAAAAGACACCCACCATGAGACCCACTAAATCTGCCCAAGAAGAGGAAAACAAAAGAAAAACCCACACCAAACTTAAAGACAGGAAGTAAACCAAAAAGGTGGAGCAACTAAAGGTGTTGACTCTCCACATGTATCAAGACAACTGGAGCACTGGGCCAGACACTCTTAAATAGAACCTGGACCAGCTCAGGTGAAACACCTTCCCACTAACGAGATGGACAAGCCAGCACAGGTGTAACACATACTGACTAACGAGGTGACACCAATCAGTGCGTCCTACGTGCTAACGAGCTATACGTGCTAACGAGCTATACGTGCTAACGAGCTAGACGTGCTAACGAGCTAGACGGGCTAACGAGCTAGACGTGCTAACGAGCTAAAGTCCAACCTCAAAACATAAATGGAAAAACCAAAGCCTGTAACACCTTCCCCCTTAAGACAACAAATATATCCTATATTTATGTTGGACAAGTTTGCTCACCACCAACAGAAAACAACTTCCATTTCTCATGATAATCAACTACAATGATTCACCTTCACCAATATAAACATGATGTCTACTGGATGTCAACAATTAAAAACAAGAAAAAAACACGTATTTCTAAATAATAATATACAATAGGATTATTTGTTTCTCCTTTTTCTTTCTATAGAATCCTAAATCCCACTAGCTTCTAGAACACTCATCTTCCTAAAACTCACTAGCTTCTAGAACTCTCCTCTTTCTAAATCCCACTAGCTTCTAGAACTCTCGTCTTCCTAAAACTCACTAGATTCTAGAACTCTCCTCTTCCTAAATCCCACTAGCTTCTAGAACTCACTTCTTCCTAAATCCCACTAGCTTCTAGAACTCTCGTCCCCTTGGAACCCAAACAAAACTCATCTCCAATACGGAAAAAACGTGCAGTCAAAATACATTGTGATCCATGGCAACGCACTGTCTAAACACAAAACTTTTTAACTGCCCACCCTTGAGACAATCAGCAAACCAAGTTGTCCTCACCACAGACATGTCTGATTTCAAGAGGAAACTCCTGCAATATCCATAGTAACTTTCCACCTCACTGCAGAGCTTCTCTCTCTTTTCAGGGTTCACTAGATAGGCATGTTGTTGGATCGGGGCCCAGTCCCCAATGTCATGTTCTAGTACATTTGGGTTGGCACATCTGAGAATGAACCCTGATATTTTAAAAGCAGGGCAACAATGTCAATATAATTGTACCAAAAATTGTCAGTTGGTTGCATGAATAAATATCATCAATAAATCGATTACTAAATCTGATCATGAAATGTAAATATGAAATATTTGGTTGCATAGTCATATTTTCAATGTCTTTTCAATGACATGTTGCTAGATGGGATATCCCCAATGTCAAAACACAGTTTTAACGTGTCCTAATCAATAACCAATATGCAGAAACAGTTTGGGATATATTGAAAACCTAAACATAAAATGTGCTATATACACAAACATCTGCCACAATAAACACAACACATGGAAATGGGAGATATCTGTTACCTCACTGGTTAGAGGACAACCTGCAGAAGACAGTCAGCTACATTTTGGAGTGATGCATTTAAATGTAGGGGTCGCTAAACAAAGGAACACAACACTTATTTGTCATAACTCATCGATATCATGTTAAAATCATTTGTGTGACAGGAGGGAGATGAAGTTGCACGTCCTGTTAAAACGAACAGCTCAAAAAGCACACGGAATCTGGGAATAATGTGTACATCCCTGGTCAGAGGACAATTTGTAGAAAACAGCTAGCTACATTTTGAAGTGTTGCATTTTGATTCAAGTGCGTCACCAACATGGTAAGTGTAACACAGCTCTTTTTTTGTTAGTCACTTTTTGTTAAATCACATAAATAGTACTCTTCCATTTCTGAGCCTGGATTTTCCCCCTGAAACTAAAATCAAATATTTAGGGTTCTACATTGTGACATCATTAAAATACTCCTACTACAATGTTTAAACATTCTACATTGTGACATTATTTCATTGATATCATGAAACAACTCCTTCATGTTTTTTCTGATGTTTAATCAGAGATCTGTTATCAGAGTATCTCTTCCCACATTGATCACAGCTAGGAGATTTCTCTCCTGTGTGTGTTCTCTGATGTGATACTAGGCTGGTTAGCCAAGAATATCTTGTCCCACATTGACTACAGCTATATTGTTTCTCTCCTGTGTGTGTTCTCTGGTGTATAGTGAGATAGCTAGACTTAGAAAAACTCTTCCCACATCGAGTACAGCTATATAGTTTCTCTCCTGTGTGTGTTCTCTGGTGTATAGTGAGATAGCTAGACGTAGAAAAACTCTTCCCACATTGAGTACAGCTATATGGTTTTTCTCCTGTATGAGTTCTCTGGTGTTTAGTGAGATAGCTAGATGTAGAAAAACTATTCCCACATTGGTTACAGCTATATGGTTTCTCTCCTGTGTGTGTTCTCTGGTGTATAGTGAGATAGCTAGATGTAGAAAAACTATTCCCACATTGGTTACAGCTATAAGGTTTCTCTCCTGTGTGTGTTCTCTGGTGTAATATCAGGCCGTCTGACTGAGTAAAACTCTTCCCACATTGATTACAGCTATAAGGTTTCTCTCCTGTGTGTGTTTTCTGGTGCTTCTTCATATTCTGTGAAGTTAAGAATATTTTTCCACAATCTGAACAGTGGAAAGATTTCTCTCCTGTGTGTGTTTTCTGGTGTAGAGTCAGAGAGCCAGATGCAGCAAAACTCTTCCCACATTGATCACAGCTATATTATTTCTCTCCTGTGTGTGTTTTCTGGTGTAATATCAGGCTGTCTGGCCGAGTAAAACTCTTCCCACATTGATTACAGCTATAAGATTTCTCTCCTGTGTGTACTCGCTGGTGTTTAGTCAGATGGCAAGATGAAATATAAGTCTTCCCACATTGATCACAGCTATAAGGTTTCTCTCCTGTGTGTGTTCTCTGGTGTATTATCAGGCTGTCTGGCCGAGTAAAACTCTTCCCACATTGATTACAGCTATAAGGTTTCTCTCCTGTGTGTACTCGCTGGTGTCTACTCAGATGGCAAGATGAAATATAAGTCTTCCCACATTGATCACAGCTATAAGGTTTCTCTCCTGTGTGTGTTCTCTGGTGTGATAACAGGTTGCTTGACTGAGTAAAACTCTTCCCACATTGAGTACAGCTGTACGGTTTCTCTCAGGTGTACTTTTAGTGCTTTTAAACTTGAGTAACTCTTCCCACAATCAAAACAGTGGTGAGATTTCTCTCCTGTGTGTGTTCGCTGGTGTATTTTAAGTTCTGATGAAGATTTGCAATGTTTTCCACAGTCAGAGCAGCAGATAGATTTCTTCCCTGTGGGTCTCTGCTGGTGTTTCTTGAGGTGATAGAATCTGGACAGACTCTTCTCTGACTCGTTAGCATCATGATGTTGAGGCTCCCCAGAGGATTCATGATAGTCACGTCTCTCTCCTGTGTGAACAAGTCAGACAGATAGTTAAAGGCTCACAACAGCAGAAATCCACTGAAAAAGGTGATGCCAACAGCGTAGCCATGATAGTGTACAACAATTGACGTCTGTAATGAATGTTAAAATGACTTGACAATTGTCTTAAGACAGTCAAGTGAGCAACAATAGTCATATTTAGTCTTGTTTTCACATTAGTAGTAACTAGAAATAAGTAAAAGGTGTTGAACTCCTAAGCAGTGTGCCAGGCGACTTTTGTTCTCAAATATAGGCACCTTTCTGTGTTTGCTAAAATTGCGACAAGGGCGATGCGCACACAATTTGATTGCAGAAACACCTCCCTGCTAATGCAGAAACCGCTAGTTATGGATGTAGTATATCTGCCTGGAGCAAAAATGGTGAGCAAGTGGCCTAAGCTGTGCCATTAGAGATTCTGGGTTCGAGTCCAAGCTCTGTTGCAGCCGGCCGCGACCGGGAGGCCCATGGGGCGACGCACAATTGGCCCAGCGTCGTCCGGGTTAGGGGAGGGTTTGGCCGGCAGGGATATCCTTGTTTCATCGCGCACTGGCGACTCCTGTGGCGGGCCGGGCGCAGTGCACGCTGACCAGGTTGCCAGGTGTACAGTGTTTCCTCCGACACATTGGTGCTGCTGGCTTCCGGGTTGGATAGGCATTGTGTCAAGAAGCATCGCGGCTAGGTTGGGTTGTGTTGTGTTTCGGAGGACGCATGGCTCTCGACCTTCGCCTCTCCAGAGTCCGTATGGGAGTTGCAGCAATGAGACAAGACTATGTACCGATTGGGGAGAAAAAAGGGGTGAAAAAAAATATATATTTAACAAATGGTGAGCAAAGATTAGTTTTCACAATGTATTCTGAATATTACAGCACTAGATCAGGAGTGCTACTCAAGGAAACTCACATTAAGCTCTGTGTCTATTCACTAATTCACCACCGTGGGGGAAACTCAGGGGAGTTCTCATAGGCTGACAGCAAAAATAGCCTCCATTTCCAGGTTGATTATGATTATTATTATCATCATTTGACACTACTTTGGATTATAATTGTAAGGCTCGTTTGAATGTCCTGATTTAATATAATGTTTGTGTTATTGTCGAAAATGTACTACTTTATATTTAAAAACGACTTCAACCAGTAAAATGATCATTGGCCAGTTTACCATCAGCCTGACATCAGCCTGACAATGAGGTTTTGTCCACTAAGTGTATGCCAAAATGGTCTATAATCTCACCTAACAATAACATAGACCTACTGTAGGACCCATAACTTCACCTAACAACAACATAGACCTAGGACTATAAATCATTTAATATTTTAGGTGAAACAAGGAGACTAAAATGTCTTTGTCATGACAATTCATAACCTGATCACCAGATAATTTTGTGAATAATCCCACTAGGCTACTCTGTAATGTGTTGTCATTCTAAATGTTCTGAATAAAGGAAAATAGCTCTGTGTGTTGTACAATAGCCTATCCATCAAGGAACAGTTCTCTACACATTATGAGCTAAGTATCTCCGTTTCCAAATGGACTAACGAGACCCTACTGTAAATCAAGTAGACAATAACACATTATAAACATCAATTTGTTAGGGATGTTGGATCCAACGTGGAGCACGGCATAACTGTCTTTAACGGTGTAATGAATGAAGAACTACATTTGACTGGCATGCAGAAAATGATTTCCTGGATCAGCTGATGATAGTTGAACATGTGATTGTAACTAAAAAGCTACAGTATTAAGTATTATGTGTAATTATTTACGAACCGCATTAATGACAGTATCCATTTGGGAGTTGTCAATAAAGTTAAGGTGACTCTCGGTAAGAACCATTGGATTTAGTAAACTGAAATGATTTAGGATTTCTGTGCCCATGAAAACTGTTTTCCCAGCGTAACATAAGGAGACACTAAATGTCACGTAGTTAGAGAGCATTTCAGAGATCTGAATACAAAAAAACTGTCCGACAGCAAGATCCAGTATTTAAGTTAAAGTTCATCATATGACAAGCTTAACATTATGACTATATCTACTATTCCCTGAAGGAGGGAAACTAGGTACAACATACTATTAAATCCTCATGTTATGACTATAACTACTGTTCCCTGAAGGAGGGAAACTAGGTACAACATACTCTTAAATCCACACGTTATGACTATAACTACTGTTCCCTGAAGGAGGGAAACTAGGTACAACATACTATTAAATCCATACGTTATGACTATAACTACTGTTCCCTGAAGGAGGTAAACTAGGTACAACATACTATTAAATCCTCATGTTATGACTATAACTACTGTTCCCTGAAGGAGGGAAACTAGGTACAACATACTATTAAATCCACACGTTATGACTATAACTACTGTTCCCTGAAGGAGGGAAACTAGGTACAACATACTATTAAATCCACATGTTATGACTATAATTACTGTTCCCTGAAGGAGGGAAACTAGGTACAACCTACTATTAAATCCACATGTTATGACTATAACTACTGTTCACTGAAGGAGGGAAACTAGGTACAACATACTATTAAATCCACATGTTATGACTATAACTACTGTTCCCTGAAGGAGGGAAACTAGGTACAACATACTATTAAATCCACACCTCGCTGGAAGCCCCGCATTCCACAGGTGATGAGCGTGAGACTCGGATATATTCCTTAAATTATTTAATCCTTAAATTTAATACCTCACTTCACCGACCCAGGAAGTGGCGGAGCCAAACAGATGTTGTAACTCGTTCATAACTGGCATGCAGATCGGTAGAAATGGTAAGATAAATTGGCACTTCAAACGGAAATGGAAAAAGTTTGCCTATTTTACCGGAAACTTCAGGAGCATAACGTCAGAATTAACGAAGGCCAACAGCAGGTGGGGAATTGGTTATTTTCTTCTGGTTATATTGACCTCTGGCTTCCTCAAGTCATTTGTGTGTGTTAATTATTTAATCAAACGCTTGAAGCATCAGTTCAGTTCAAGTTCTGCACATACAGTTGATTTTATTAAACACATGGGGTGTGTCCATATGGAAAAATACACGTCATAACATTTCAACCAATCAATTGGTAGAAAGAAAATACTATTTTAAAAAAAAAATCTGCCCTAGAACATACAACATACATGCATTCAGACCCATTCCCTTTTTACACATTTGGTTATTATAAAAATGTTTTTTTTTTTCAATTATCAATTTTCAGATAATACCTCATAAAGACATCACAATACCCCATAAAAGTGAGAAAAAAAGTTTAGAAATGCTTGTATATATATATATATATATATATATATATATATATATATATATATATATATATATATATATATATATATATATATATATATATATATATATATATATGTCATGCCAGTAGGCTACAGTAGGTTGTATCTCTCTAGGTCATGCCAGTAAGCTACAGTAGGTTGTAACTCTCTAGGTCATGCCAGTAGGTTACAGTAGGTTGTATCTCTCTAGGTCATGCCAGTAGGTTGTATCTCTCTAGGTCATGCCAGTAAGCTACAGTAGGTTGTAACTCTCTAGGTCATGCCAGTAGGTTACAGTAGGTTGTATCTCTCTAGGTCATGCCAGTAGGTTGTATCTCTCTAGGTCATGCCAGTAAGCTACAGTAGGTTTTATCTCTCTAGGTCATACCAGTAAGCTACAGTAGGTTGTAACTCTCTAGGTCATGCCAGTAGGTTACAGTAGGTTGTATCTCTCTAGGTCATGCCAGTAAGCTACAGTAGGTTGTATCTCTCTAGGTCATGCCAGTAGGTTACAGTAGGTCGTATCTCTCTAGGTCATGCCAGTAGGTTACAGTAGGTTGTATCTCTCTAGGTCATGCCAGTAGGTTACAGTAGGTAGTATCTCTCTAGGTCATGCCAGTAAGCTACAGTAGGTTGTAACTCTCTAGGTCATGCCAGTAGGTTACAGTAGGTTGTATCTCTCTAGGTCATGCCAGTAGGTTGTATCTCTCTAGGTCATGCCAGTAAGCTACAGTAGGTTGTAACTCTCTAGGTCATGCCAGTAGGTTACAGTAGGTTGTATCTCTCTAGGTCATGCCAGTAGGTTGTATCTCTCTAGGTCATGCCAGTAAGCTACAGTAGGTTTTATCTCTCTAGGTCATACCAGTAAGCTACAGTAGGTTGTAACTCTCTAGGTCATGCCAGTAGGTTACAGTAGGTTGTATCTCTCTAGGTCATGCCAGTAAGCTACAGTAGGTTGTATCTCTCTAGGTCATGCCAGTAGGTTACAGTAGGTCGTATCTCTCTAGGTCATGCCAGTAGGTTACAGTAGGTCGTATCTCTCTAGGTCATGCCAGTAGGCTACAGTAGGTTGTATCTCTCTAGGTCATGCCAGTAGGTTACAGTAGGTTGTATCTCTCTAGGTCATGCCAGTAGGTTACAGTAGATTGTATCTCTCTAGATCATGCCAGTAGGTTACAGTAGGTTGTATCTCTCTAGGTCATGCCAGTAGGTTACAGTAGGTTGTATCTCTCTAGGTCATGCCAGTAGGTTACAGTAGGTTGTATCTCTCTAGGTCATGCCAGTAGGTTACAGTAGGTTGTATCTCTCTAGGTCATGCCAGTAGGTTACAGTAGGTTGTATCTCTCTAGGTCATGCCAGTAGGTTACAGTAGGTTGTATCTCTCTAGGTCATACCAGTAGGTTGTATCTCTCTAGGTCATGCCAGTAAGCTACAGTAGGTTGTAACTCTCTAGGTCATGCCAGTAGGCTACAGTAGGTTGTATCTCTCTAGGTCATGCCAGTAGGTTACAGTAGGTTGTATCTCTCTAGGTCATGCCAGTAGGTTACAGTAGATTGTATCTCTCTAGGTCATGCCAGTAGGCTACAGTAGGTTGTAGCTCTCTAGGTCATGCCAGTAGGCTACAGTAGGTTGTACTCGTCTAGGTCATGCAGGTAGGCTACAGTAGGTTGTAACTCTCTAGGTCATGCCGGTAGGCTACAGTAGGTTGAATCTCTCTAGGTCATGCCAGTAGGCTACAGTAGGTTGTACTCGTCTAGGTCATGCCAGTAGGCTACAGTAGGTTGTAACTCTCTAGGTCATGCCAGTAGATTGTATCTCTCTAGGTCATGCCAGTAGGCTACAGTAGGTTGTATCTCTCTAGGTCATGCCAGTAGGCTACAGTAGGTTGTATCTCTCTAGGCCTTGCCAGTAGGCTACAGTAGGTTGTATCTCTCTAGGTCATGCCAGTAGGTTACAGTAGGTTGTAACTCTCTAGATCATGCCAGTAGGTTACAGTAGGTTGTATCTCTCTAGGTCATGCCAGTAGGTTACAGTAGGTTGTATCTCTCTAGATCATGCCAGTAGGTTACAGTAGGTTGTATCTCTCTAGGTCATGCCAGTAGGCTACAGTAGGTTGTAACTCTCTAGGTCATGCCAGTAGGCTACAGTAGGTTGTATCTCTCTAGGTCATGCCAGTAGGCTACAGTAGGTTGTACCTCTCTAGGTCATGCCAGTAGGCTACAGTAGGTTGTAACTCTCTAGGTCATGCCAGTAGGTTACAGTAGGTTGTATCTCTCTAGGTCATGCCAGTAGGTTGTATCTCTCTAGGTCATGCCAGTAGGCTACAGTAGGTTGTATCTCTCTAGGTCATGCCAGTAGGCTACAGTAGGTTGTATCTCTCTAGGCCTTGCCAGTAGGCTACAGTAGGTTGTATCTCTCTAGGTCATGCCAGTAGGTTACAGTAGGTTGTAACTCTCTAGATCATGCCAGTAGATTACAGTAGGTTGTATCTCTCTAGGTCATGCCAGTAGGTTACAGTAGGTTGTATCTCTCTAGGTCATGCCAGTAGGTTACAGTAGATTGTATCTCTCTAGGTCATGCCAGTAGGTTACAGTAGGTTGTATCTCTCTAGGTCATGCCAGTAGGCTACAGTAGGTTGTAACTCTCTAGGTCATGCCAGTAGGTTACAGTAGGTTGTAACTCTCTAGGTCATGCCAGTAGGCTACAGTAGGCTGTATCTCTCTAGGTCATGCCAGTAGGTTGTAACTCTCTAGGTCATGCCAGTAGGCTACAGTAGGTTGTAACTCTCTAGGTCATGCCAGTAGGTTACAGTAGGTTGTATCTCTCTAGGTCATGCCAGTAGGTTACAGTAGGTTGTATCTCTCTAGGTCATGCCAGTAGGCTACAGTAGGTTGTAGCTCTCTAGGTCATGCCAGTAACCTACAGTAGGTTGTAACTCTCTAGGTCATGCCAGTAGGTTACAGTAGGTGGTAACTCTCTAGGTCATGCCAGTAAGTTACAGTTGGCTGTATCCAAGTGGAAACAATTATCAACCCAATGTGGAAAGTGTTGAATTTGGTCAACAACAAAATGAATGGCTTATTTGCTACGTGAGGTTTACTTGATCTAACAGAAGTTTCGTAATTCTTAAGTTGTTACAGTGGACACTTGACATATTGACAACTTTGATAAAAACACTATAGGAGTTGTCTCCAGATCGCTATGCATATTCATGCTAGTAGCTTAGCATCTCTCTCCATTGAATACAGGCGGTTGACGACAACAACCCTCATAGAATATAAACAATAGATTACAATAATAAGATGTATCCACCAATCCAAAGACAGGATAGGCGGGAGATAGACAACCCACAGTGCAGCTTTGTGGACAACGACTCCCCTTGTCAGGATGGAGAGACATCTTGTCAGTATATCCATAATGTTTGGTGTAGCCAACCCAACTCTCACATGGCTCTATTGGGGGTCACGGTGTGTAGTAAAACATCACTACATTAAAATCACTACATGCCGTGGCCCCCCAGTCTGCGGTCAGCAGATAGACCCTCCTCAAATATATATGTTAAGTCACTTTTTGGAAACGGAACGGAGAAAACAAGGGGTAGCTTGTCTCTACGTCGTCTGATTCTAGACATATCAGTCATCATCCCAGGGCCCTCCGTTGAAGAGGTATTGACGAGCCAACTCCGAATATCCAAAGTTAAAAACTAATTGAAGGCGGTACTTACTGGTGTTAATCAGATCTCCTATCTCCTCCTCTTCATCTTTCAATGTGACAGTAATCTCTCCTTCCTTCTTCACTCCAAAAACAGCATCATCCTCTTGTTTAACTGTAACGTCTTTCTCTTCTTCTTTCACTGTAACAGCCTCACCCTCTACTTCTTGTTTTACTGTAACATCCTCTTCTTCCTTCTCCTCTTTCACGACAATGTTCAGCCCCAGAGCTTCTTTCTCCGTCCAGCAGACCTCCTCTTCTTTAACTGGAGGGGAGTAGTTTAGGGAGCTCATGTTCGGGGATGTTAGCTAGCTAGCTAGCTATCATTAGCGACTAGGCTAATGCTAACTTAACCAGCCAGCTACTATAGCTGACTAATAAAAAATAACGTAATATTAAATTAAATAGGTTAACAAGTAGATACGACAGAAGTGTGTCTAAAACACAGTAGCTAATATAGACCGAAAGCGTATAAATAGCTTGATTCTTTCGGCTATGTTGGCTAGCAAGCTACCGAGGTGGTTGACGAGCTGTTTATGAAGAACCGTCCACTAGATTATACGTCACGCTGCAGCGATGTGCGCCTGAAAGACGCACATCGCCGTCTGCTGACTGGAGGGAAACGCAGTTGAGGATCAGATTTTATTTTCAGACAAAGATTATTTTACATGGATTTAATTAAATAATACTATTATATTGAGACATACAAACACAGGGATGTGTTGGTTGATTAGTGAGAATAAAACATGTTTACCACAGCACATTTAAGGCAGTTTAATTAAGTCAAACAACATCTAAATAAGTAGCCATCTACTATCGGTTGATACTGCTCCTACATGGACTAACAATACATCATGTAGATGTATATAATGAACAGACTAGGTCTATACTGCTCCTACATGGTGTAACAATACATCATGTAGATGTATATAATGAACAGACTAGGTCTATACTGCTCCTACATGGTGTGACAATACATCATGTAGATGTATATAATGAACAGACTAGGTCTATACTGCTCCTACATGGTGTAACAATACATCATGTAGCTGTATATAATGAACAGACTAGGTCTATACTGCTCCTACATGGTGTAACAATACATCATGTAGATGTATATAATGAACAGACTAGGTCTATACTGCTCCTACATGGTGTAACAATACATCATGTAGATGTATATAATGAACAGACTAGGTCTATACTGCTCCTACATGGTGTAACAATACATCATGTAGATGTATATAATGAACAGACTAGGTCTATACTGCTGCTACATGGTGTAACAATACATCATGTAGATGTATATAATGAACAGACTAGGTCTATACTGCTCCTACATGGTGTAACAATACATCATGTAGATGTATATAATGAACAGACTAGGTCTATACTGGTTCCAAATAATCCATAGTTATATCCAAATAGCTGCGTTTGGTCTTGCGATCAAGACACTATCCGAAGGGTGAAGCGCCGGCGCGTATCGTGAAAAAAAAATTCAAAATATTCCATTACCGTACTTCGAAGCATGTCAAACGCTGTTTATAATAAATTTATATGCGATTTTTCTCGTAAAATAGCGATAATATTCCGACCGGGTCGACGTTGTTTTTGTTCAAAGACTGAAAATGTAAAATGGACTCTTCACGTGCACACGTGCGCCCGTTTCATTGTTCTCAGATCGACCACTATCCAAATGCGCTACTGTTTTTCAGCCAGGGACTGCAGAGTCATCATTCATAAACAGGTTAAACCGCAGCCGTCGACACAGCAGTTCTTAACCTGTTAGGGCTAGGGGGCAGTATTGACACGGCTGGATAAAAAAACATACCCGATTTAATCTGGTTACCACTCCTACCCAGTAACTAGAATATGCATATACTTATTACATATGGATAGAAAACACCCTACATTTTCTAAAACTGTTTGAATGGTGTCTGTGAGTATAACAGAACTCATTTGGCAGGCAAAACCCTGAGACATTTTCTGACAGGAAGTGGATACCTGATGTGTTGTATTACCTTTAAACCTATCCCATTGAAAAACACAGGGGCTGAGGAATATTTTGGCACTTCCTATTGCTTCCACTAGATGTCACCAGCCTTTACAAAGTGTTTTGAGTCTTCTGGAGGGAGATCTGACCGAACAAGAGCCATGGAACGATGATGGCCCATTAGACACCTTGCGCGCGAGTTCATGTTGGGTACCCTCGTTCCAATACGTTATAAAAGAGTATGCATTCGTCCACCTTGAATATTATTCATGTTCTGGTTAAAAAAGGCCCTAATGATTTATGCTATACAACGTTTGACATGTTTGAACGAACGTAAATATATTTTTTCCCCTCGTTCATGACGAGAAGTCCGGCTGGCTTAGATCATGTGCTAACAAGACAGAGATTTTTGGACATAAATGATGAGCTTTTTTGAACAAAACTACATTCGTTATGGACCTGTGATACCTGGAAGTGACATCTGATGAAGAGAATCAAAGGTAATGGATTATTTACATAGTATTTTCGATTTTAGATCTCCCCAACATGACGTCTAGTCTGTATCGCAACGCGTATTTTTCTGGGCGCAGTGCTCAGATTATTGCAAAGTGTGATTTCCCAGTAAGGTTATTTTTAAATCTGGCAAGTTGATTGCATTCAAGAGATGTAAATCTATAATTCTTTAAATGACAATATAATATTTTACCAATGTTTTCTAATTTTAATTATTTAATTTGTGACGCTGACTTGACTGCCGGTTATTGGAGGGAAACGATTTCCTCAACATCAATGCCATAGTAAAACGCTGTTTTTGGATATAAATATGAACTTGATAGAACTAAAAATGCATGCATTGTCTAACATAATGTCCTAGGAGTGTCATCTGATGGAGATTGTAAAAGGTTAGTGCATCATTTTAGCTGGTTTTATGGTTTTGGTGACCCTGTCTTTGAATTGACAAAACATTACACACAACTCTTGTAAATGTACTGTCCTAACATACTCTAAATTTATGCTTTCGCCGTAAAACCTTTTTGAAATCGTAAAACGTGGTTAGATTAAGGAGATGTTTATCTTTCAAAGGGTGTAAAATAGTTGTATGTTTGAAAAATTTGAATTTTGACATTTATTTGGATTCAAATTTGCCGCTCTTGAAATGCACCTGCTGTTGATGGAGTGCACCACGGGTGGCACGCTAGCGTCCCACCTAGCCCATAGAGGTTAAAAGAGGAAGTAAACATAGACAAATCTATGTTAAAATTGTCAGTCTAGAGCATCAGTGAAAGGGATTTCGAAATGGGAGAAGTTAGGAGCAATTTATATAAGGACGGTATTTGGTATCATGATAAGTTACCAATACTACCTAAGTCAATGTTTAGAGATGCAGCAAGATTGACACATGGGCAGAGCCATGTGTCAACAGGGGGGATAGTAGAGCAGGTTCGGAAACACTTTGTGGCCTATTGGATAACGAACTATTTAAAAAAACATTTTTTATAATAGATAAGTATATTAAATGGGAAGAAGCGGTCCCAACTTACTGGGTGGACACGATTAGGGTAGTTGGTTTACTAGGATCTATCTCTTTAAATAATGGATTACATTTTAGCTGATCAGGTAAACCATATAGAATGCCAGAGTTAGGGAGGCCAGAACAGGTAGACATAGAAGTTGAAGATATACTAACAGAACACATGGTTAACCAAACCCGTATGTCCGAGACTTTGTGTCCAACAGATGAATTACAGAAGACGATTCACTCAATCCAACCAGGAGACTGGGTGTGGATCCAGTCCCTGAGGAGAAAAGAACTGGAAGCAGCCACGGTGGGAGAGCCCATACCAAGTGTTCCTGGTAATAGCCTTCGCGGTGAGAATAGCTGAAAGAGCTACCTGGGTTCATATCACACATTGCGGGAGGGTAAGACACACTGACACTGTCGAACAATCACAGAGTTAGGAGAAGAACCGAATACCTATAAGGTTCGGGGGTTACCTCTCTAACGAAGATTCCCTAACCCGCCCGATACTCACTGTGTGCGTTCATAGAAGTGAAAGCGTGGATTGGCCTCTAGCCAGTGATATATTCTCCAGGAGGGGGTGGGGCTTTACAGGGGTACTGGTCAGTCTGAGCTGTCTGATTGTGGGAGCCATATTCCTAATACACCAGGAACTACTCGACAAGTCAGAAAGTGGTAACTTGACCCATAGTCTAGAAGATGAGGAGTTTTTATGGCCTAGGTACAAAAGGTCACTCGATCTGGATAAAAAGGAAGTGAGAGTAAAGTTAGGGAAGGATGTCTCAATAGAGTTCTATGCAGACCAAATGGGGTCCCTAACCTCCTGGCAGTCTAGGACTCGGACTTCATGGGGAAGATATCTGTGTAGATCCCGGTGTAACTCATGGAATCAGGTCATAGCTCACACAGAGAGAGAAGGCTATGTCAATCCACACACCCAATATAGAAACAGATGGAGTATAGTGAAGGCCAGGGTTTTTGACTGCAATCCAGAGCAAGGGAAGTATTGCTTGAAGATAGGAATGACCTTTAAAAGCATAAAGAAAGAGGATTTAGGGTTATGGTATGTTGGCCTTGACCAGACCATTGTCGACACTGTGGTACCATTCTGAGTAGTAGAGGTTAGGACATGGAATTAATTTACCAAGGGGAATGGCCTGTATGGTAAAACTGTTCATGAAGGCAAGGAAGCCAGACAGTTGCACTGATCTGCATTATCTGTATGCTATGTGCCCATTAGATCGAGACTTCCTCCTTTCACAGTCGCAGAAGGAGACTATTATTGTGTGGCTCGACACAACACACACGGATGGAACGTAGGGGAAGTAAGAACATGCAATAGGACAGAGAATGTTACAACTGACAAGACAATGAGGGACCTGACTGGGTGGTTGATTTCCGAGGACTTTAGTAAGATAAAAAGGCCGAGAGAGGATGTCTGGTGGTTGTGTGGAGGTATGAAGCTGTGGCTAAACCTGCCTGCAAATTGGACTGGTATTTGTGCATTGGTACAGTTAGGCATGCCCTTCACCCTTATACAACACAAAGACCTAGTGCCAGGTGAAAGAGAGGGGAGGAGTGCTCCGTCAGGGTCCTTTGATGATAGAATTTACATTGATAGCATTGGGGTTCCAAGGGGGGTGCCTGATGAGTTTAAAGCTAGGAATCAGATATGGGCTGGATTGGAATCAAGTCTTTTTTGGTGGTCGACTCTCAATAAAAATGTGAATTGGATAAATTACATTTATTATAACCAACAGCGTTTCATCAACTATACCAGAGAGGCAATTCAAGGGTTAGCTGAACAGACAGCTGCGACCACTTTGATGGTATTGCAGAATAGAATAGCTTTGGATATGCTTCTGGCTGAAAAGGGTGGTGTGTGTGTGTGATGTTCGGATCTGAATGCCGGTCTAAACAATTTAGCTCAGGAGTTAGCAGAAAATTCCGGGGTGGACACGGCACTCACGGGATGGTTTGATAGTACGTTCGGAAAATGGAAAAAGGTTGTAATCACTGTGTTGTGGGCTGCTTTCACCTGTATGACTGTGTTGATATTATGTGGTTGTTGTTTGGTCCCTTGTGCAAGAGGTCTCATTTCCAGGGCTCTGGAGAGATCGATGACAGAGCAGATGGTGAGATACGGACCGATTCCAAGTTCAGACCAGTGGGATGACAAATACCTACCGCCGAGCCTGGTGGAGGATTCATTCAATTATGAGGAGCCCATGTTTAGGAAGACTGTTTCTCTAAATGAAGGTCATAGCAAAAATCCTAATCCTGACTGGACATAGGCTTAGAACAGTCATTGATAAGTATGTAATGAAAATACATGTATTCGTTTTCTTTGATCTAGTTTGATTTTGTGTGACATTTCTGAATCCAATAAAAATAGATGTGTTATAGTGTATGTGAAATATTTAACCAATAGGGTGGATTGTAATGGGAATAATATGATTAAACCTCTTGACGGGCTCGTCCCGTATGCGGGACGGACATCCAGCGAAAAAATCCTATCGCCATTAGCACAACGATTTTTTTATTTTTTCAAATATAGGACTATGTTATATCATTTTATTGATACACCTCTCCTGAATCGAACCACGTTGTCCGATTTCAAAAAGGCTTTACAGCAAAAGCAAAACATTAGATTATGTTAGAGGAGTATATCGTAAAAGTAGCCACATAGCCATTTTCCGACCAACCACATGCATCACAAATAACCAAAAAACAGCTAAATGCAGCACTAACCTTTGACAATCTTCATCAGATGACACTCCTAGGACATCATGTTACACAATACATGCATTATTTTGTTCGATAAAGTTCATATTTATATATAAAAACAGCATTTTACATCGCCGCGTAACGTTGACTAACTATTTTCCCTCAAATGCATCCGGTGAAACAGCGCTACAATTTACTAAATTACTATTCGAAAACATTTTTAAAATGTAATATTGTCATTCTAAGATTTATAGATGAATATCTCTTGAAAGCACCTGTAATGCCAGATTTAAAAATAACTTTACTGGGTAATCACACTTTGCGATAAAAGGGGATGCGATACTCAGAAAATAGGCTACCGTTACAGGTCAGCGCCATCTTGGAACAATCGCATATCAAATCTAGTCTTGTATACTATTGTTAATAATCCCTTACCTTTGATTATCTTCATCAGAAAGCACTTCTAGGAATTCCAGGTCCACAACAAATGTATTTTCGTTCGAAAAAGTTTATCCTTTATGTTCCAATAGCTTGTTCTTGTTAGCGCGTTCTGAAGGCTGCACCAAAAGTACCGTCGAAAAAAAAGCATTTTTTTTAATTTAGGTTCGTTCAAACATGTCAAACGTTGTATAACATAAATCTTTAGGGCCTTTTTCAACCTGAGCTCCAATATGATTCAAGGGGGATGATTGCATTGTCTTTCAAAACGTTTTGGGGAGGGTAGCCAGGGGAGCCGGCGTCATAATGGTGATGGCCCTCTCCGTGTGACCACGTTCCACAGCGTGTCATTCAGTCAGTTTTCACAGTAGAAGGCTCAAATCACTTTGTAAAGACTGGGGACATCTAGTGGAAGCAATAGAAAGTGCTCAATGAACAATTGCTCACTGTGTGAATTACAGGCAAAGTGGTGAAGTTGAGTCCGCAATTCAGAAATCCACATCCTGTTACGATCGGTCTCGGGGTTTTGACTGCCATATGAGTTCTGTTATACTCACAGAAACCATTCAAACAGTTTTAGAAACTTTAGGGTGTTTTCTATCCACAAGTATTAATTATATGCATGTCCTAGCTTCTGAGTTTGAGTAGGAGGCCGTTTAAAATGGGCACGAATTCTTTTCAAAAATCGCTGTAGCGCCCCCTATCCTAGGCGACCGTCAAGAGGTTAAAGGTTTGACTAAATGATTTCACCCTGAAAAGGTATAACCGAGTGATTATAAGATGAATGTACTAATGTGTGTGTGTCGGAAAAGTTGAAGCTTAATGATTTAGCAATGTAAGCAACCAGACAGCAGACAACTTGTGACCACTGTGAAACTGATAACAGGAAGAAGGTCTCCCCACCCAGGGAGGGGAGAAACCTTTAGGCTTGCAGTAGATTATGTAACATGGGGCAGGATATGATAAGCAATGTATGAGATGGAGAAGACTTGTAAATAAGCATTGACAGTGTTAAAGAAGAGGAGGGGCATTTGTAAGGGGTATGACATATGGTATGACCAAATGTCAGGTATAAAAGGCTGTGTACATTGTATGATATTCAGAGCTCTCGTAAATAAACATTCTGACCAATTGTAGGCTGGCTCTCCGTCTGCTTCATCCAACCAGAATCTTACACCCTCTGGGGGGCAGACTGAATAGTTTAATTGAAGTTCGGTTTATGAACATTGGGAACAGAATTCCAATGACAATTTGGTTCTTCGAGCCGGATTCCAACATCTGTCCCTGTCTTCCTAAGGTAACACGCCGAAAACCGTGCACGGGCAGGTCATTGACTCGTAAACTGTCCTGTCCCCTGAAATTGGGGTTCCATATCAGGCCGGTAAATATCTAAGGTCGACAGGGACGGTGACGGAATCCAACCTACATTGCTTTTCCCAGCCTACAAGACAAAGGTCAGTAAATCTTTATTTACGCGGATTTGGGGAGTAATACCTTTATGATTGCATGTAGTGGATAAGGGAGTTAGTGTAGTCTAGGTGTTAAACACCGAAATATCCGTTGGGGCATACTAACCTGGTGACCTGTCTTTAGAATATTGTGTGGAGAACCCTGATATAGGTAGTATTCTATGCAATTGGAAGAGAGGAATTGGGTGTAGAGCCATCCTAGGCAAGGTGTGGGGGGGTCCGTAATGACCCTAGGTATCTGTGGCCACTACCAATGTAAACTATCTAATGTTGAGACCTAAAGGTTAAACTGGTCGATATACATTAGGCAAGCTAATGCGCATAGATCTAAAGGATAACTGATCTAGAGTATATTAGCGGGGAGGGTAGTCGAGATCTAACAGGGCGCAAAAATTGGTCTGACTATTCTATGGAAGGAGGAAGCACACACACATAGATTGTGAGAAGTGAAAAGCACATACACAGAGATCGTGTGCATAGAGTGTGAGCACCCACACAGAGAGGAGTGATAAACACATAGATTGTGATACACATAGAAGGTTTAAATGGAAACAGAGTAAAAGTATATATACATAGATTAAAGATAATAACAGATTATAGAAACACACGCATAGATTGTGCAACCTAATAATAAATAGTTATTGAATAACCATGGGTGGCAAACCCTCAAAGGAGGTGCAGGAATTAACTGGAGATGAGCAGTATATGGAGTTAAATGTTATAAAATAAATATTTATTTCAGTCCGATGTGGAGAAGGAAGTATTAATTTGATGGAAGTTTGGACATAGAAAAGTCGGGACTAATGATCAGAAAGATACATAAGGTATGTGGGGACGAGACAGGGAAACAGCAGGTCGAGGGTTAGACATAGCCAGGGTGTGGCTGTCTGAAGCCTGGAGAAGAAGGCGAGAAGGCAAGTGTAGAGAAAGAGAGAGAGAAAGTTGAAGAAGGATATCAGCAGCGAAAAGTACGGTAATGGAATATTTAGAATTTTTTTGTCACGAATTGCGCCATGCGTGCGACCCTTCTTTACCATTTCGGGTAGTGTCTGGAACGCACGAACAAAACGCCGCTATTCGGATATAACGATGGATTATTTTGGACCAAACCAACATTTGTTATTGAAGTAGCAGTCCTGGGAGTGCATTCTGACGAAGACCACAAAAGGTAATCAAACTTTTATAATAGTAAATATGATTATGGTGAGTGCTAAACTTGCCGGGTGTCTAAATAGCTAGCCCGTGATGCCTGGGCTATGTACTTAGAATATTGCAAAATGTGCTTTCACCAAAAAGCTATTTTAAAATCGGACATATCGAGTGCATAGAGGAGGTCTGTATCTATAATTCTTAAAATAATTGTTATGCTTTTTGTGAACGTTTATCGTGAGTAATTTAGTAAAATGTTAGCGAATTCCCCGGAAGTTTGCGGGGGGTATGCTAGTTCTGAACGTCACATGCTAATGTAAAAAGCTGGTTTTTGATATAAATATGAACTTGATTGAACAAAACATGCATGTATTGTATAACATAATGTCCTAGGGTTGTCATCTGATGAAGATCATCAAAGGTGAGTGCTGCATTTAGCTGTCTTCTGGGTTTTGGTGACATTATATGCTAGCTTGAAAAATGTGTGTCTGGATTATTTCTGGCTTGGTACTCTGCTGACATAATCTAATGCTTTGCTTTTGTTGTAAAGCCTTTTTGAAATCGGACAGTGTGGTTAGATTAACGAGAGTCTTGTCTTTAAATAGCTGTAAAATAGTCATATGTTTGAGAAATTGAAGTAATAGGATTTTTAAGGTTTTGAAAATCGCGCCACAGGCTTCAAGTGGCTGTTACGTAGGTGGGACGAATTCGTCCCGCCTAGCCCATAGAGGCTAATAAAGACACTTATAGTACAATATTATGGGGAATAGGAATGAGAGGGCTACTTACACCATTTTGGGAAGGGATCACAGCAGTGATTGAATGAGGATATGAGGCATGAGTTGAGGTGTTCAGAGGCTTGACCAGTGCAGGACAGTATTTGACTGGGAAGACAATAACACAAAAACACTACACAGTGAGACAAAAGAGCTAAGAATGAGTTAGTCCAAGCAAGAAGTCAAATCATAGATGTGTAATAATGTGATTGTGATTGTGATTGTGATTGACTCTACATAAAGTCATGAGAGAAAAATTGACAGGGGTTTCCTCACAGTACTTGGAGAGGAAACATTCAATGTGCCAGTGGATGAGTGGGCCACATGAGACGTGGCTTCCAGTTCATGTGAGGAGGTAGTTTACAATGGTAGTGGAGTGGTCATCACTTGTTAACCTGTTTGGGCTAGGGGGCAGTATTGAGAATTTTGGAAAAAATATGTGCCCATTTTTAACTGCCTCCTACACCAACTCAGAAGCTAGAATATGCATATTATTGTTCAGGTTTGGATAGAAAACACCCTGAAGTTTCTAAAACTGTTTGAATGGTGTTTGAATGGTGTCTGTGAGTATAACAGAACTCCTATGGCAGGCAAAAACCTGACAAGGTTTCATGCAGGAAGTGGCCTGTTTAACAAGGAGTCGTGCGTCTTGCATCTGTTTATTGAAGAGTAAGGATCTTAGCTGTAACGTGACAATTCCCAGCGCTCCAATAGGCTCTCAGGACCCGGGAAAATCATGAAGGTTGACGAGGCAGCCTCAGGCTGAAACAGATTATCACCTCATCCAAGTGTCCCATTAGGTGACAATGGAATGAGGCGCGTGCGCGATTAGCCCCCGTGGAGTATTTTAATTCGGCTGTTTAGTTTATTGCAGATTCCCGGTCGGAATATTATCGCTTTTCTATGAGATAAATTGGTTTTAAACAGCGGTTGACATGCTTCGAAGTACGGTAATGGAATATTTAGACATTTTTTGTCACGCCATGCGCCATGTGCGCGACCGTGGATTACCATTCGTATAGTGTCTAGAACGCACGAACAAAACAACGCTATTTGGATATAACTATGGATTATTTGGGACCAAACCTACATTTGTTATTGAAGTAGAAGTCCTGGGCGTGCATTCTGACGAAGAACAGGAAAGGTAAGAACATTTTTCTTATAGGAAATGTTATTATGGTGAAGGCTAATCTTGCCGGGTGTCTAAATAGCTAGCCGTGATGGCTGGGCTATGTACTTAGAATATTGCAAAATGTGCTTCATCCGAAAAGCTATTTTAAAATCGGACATATCGAGTGCATAGAGGAGTAATGTATCTATAATTCTTAAAATAATTGTTATGCTTTTTGTGAACGTTTATCGTGAGTAATTTAGCAAACTGTTAGTAAATTCCCCGGAAGTTTGCGGGGGGTATGCTTTTTCTGAACGTCACATGCTAATGTAAAAAGCTGTTTGAGAAATTGAAGTAATAGTATTTCAAACGATTCACAAATCGCGCCACTGGATTAGACTGGCTGTTACGTAGGTGGGACGAATTCGTCCCGCCTAGCCCATAGAGGTTAAACCATGGAACAGGAGGGGACTCAGCTGGAAATACAAATAGCAGATACGTTCCCTTGAAGCTGAGCCATCGTAGGTTAGAACAACAAGTTTGTCCATGAAGATAAACACGGAATTAAAATATCGCCCACTTGGCAAATCAAAGTAGCCCAAGAAACTTTTTCTGAATAAAGCCCTGATCATCCACATACAGAACCTGACGATAACTGAGAACGGCAAGCAGACTGGTGGCAACCATAGGTCCCAGAGTGGGGGGGGGCAATTTTTTTTGCCCTGGGGCCCAGAGTTTGTCCATCTCTGTTGACCTAACCAGGAAATCTCTGGACCCTATAAGGTATGACAGTGATGAATCAGTTGTAAAAGGTTTTGTAAGGGCTCTGATGGAACCAGTTTTAACTAAATCAGGGCACATGGTTTTAATAACTCTTAGGGCTCGCGGACCACTAGCGAAACACCTACGACAACATCCGGTGAAATTGCAGAGCGCCAAATTCAAAATAGAAATATATTAAACATTCATGAAAATACAAGTGTCATGCATCATTTAAAAGCTTAGAATCTTGGTAATCGAACTGCGTTGTCAGATTTCAAAAAGGCTTTACGGTGAAAGCATAGCTTTCGATTATCTGAGGACAGCACTCCACAATAACATATTTTCCAAACTTGCACAGGCGTCACAGAATCCCAAATAGCGATAAAATAAATCACTTACCTTTGAAGATCTTCCTCTGTTTGCAATCCCAAGGGTCCCAGCTACACAATGAATGGTCATTTTGTTCGATAAAGTCCTTCTTTGTATCCCAAAATAGTCTGTTTAGCAGGCCCCATGACTTCAGAAATCCACTCCTTCAACATGCAGACAAAGAAGTTCTAAAAGCTACCAGTAAATTTCGTCCAAACAAGTCAAATAACGTGTCTATATCATCCTCAGGTTGTCTAAAATGTAAATAAACTATAATATTTCATACGGAAAGTACTGTGTTCAATAGGAATGCCAAATTCGCAAGTGTGCACCCTCTCCATCGCGCGCAAAAACACTGATGTGACCCAAGCAGTCAGCTCACTGAAAGTGTAAATATTTATTTATTTTTCAAAATAGAAGCCTCAAAACCTTGAATAAATACTGTTGACATCTAGTGGAAGCTATTATGAATTGCAATCTGGGTGACGGACATAGGAGTTTTCAATAGCTTTACAAAATATGAGCCTGGGTTGGCGCCCCCCCTTGGGTTGTGCCATGGCGGAGATCGCTGTGGGCTATACTCGGCCTTGTCTTAGGACGGTAAGTTGGTGGTTGGAGACATCCCTCTAGTGGTGTGGGGGCTGTGCTTTGGCAACGTGGGTGGGGTTATATCCTGCCTGTTTGGCCCTGTCCGGGGGTATCATCGGATGGGGCCACAGTGTCTTCTGATCCCTCCTGTCTCAGCCTCCAGTATTTATGCAGCAGTAGTTTATGTGTCGGGGGGCTAGGGACAGTCTGTTACATCTGGAGTATTTCTCTTGTCTTATCCGGTGTCCTGTGTGAATTTAAATATGCTCTCTCTAATTCTCTCTTTCTCTCTTTCTGTCTTTCTCTCGGAGGACCTGAGCCCTAGGACCATGCCTCAGGACTACCTGGCATGATGACTCCTTGCTGTCCCCAGTCCACCTGGCCGTGCTGCTGCTCCAGTTTCAACTGTTCTGCCTGCGGCTATGGAACCCTGACCTGTTCACCGGACGTGCTTGTTGCACCCTCGACAACTACTATGATTATTATTATTTGACCATGCTGGTCATTTATGAACATTTTAACATCTTGACCATGTTCTGTTATAATATCCACCCTGCACAGCCAGAAGAAGACTGGCCACCCCTCATATCCTGGTTCCTCTCTAGGTTTCTTCCTAGGTTTTTGCCTTTCCTTTGGAGTTTTTCCTAGGGAGTTTTTCCTAGCCACCGTGCTTCTTTCACATGCATTGCTTGCTGTTTGGGGTTTTAGGCTGGGTTTCTGTACAGCACTTTGAGATCTCAGCTGATGTAAGAAGGGCTTTATAAATAAATTATAAAAATTAATTTGTTTGATTTGATTTGGTTTTATTTATTTATTTTTTGGTCGGATTTTCTTTGGGTTTTCGCCTGCCATATCTGTTCTGTTATACTCACAGACGTTATTTTAACAATTTTGGAAACGTCAGAGTGTTTTCTTTCCAAATCTACCAATTATATGCATAGCTTCTGGGCCTGAGTAACAGGCATTTTACTTTGGGCTCGCCAGACTCTCCGAACGTCCGAAAACTGCCCCCTAGCCCTAAGACTTTTAACGATCCTCACACTGTTCATGCTCTCATTTCATAGACGCGTACTGCTCACCTGTTCATCTCGTAAAGAATAATGTGGAAATTGAGCAAGTTGAGGTGACTAAACTGCTTGGAGTAACCCTGGATTGTAAACTGCCATGGTCAAAACATATTGATACGACAGTAGCTAAGATGGGGAGAAGTCTGTCCATAATAAAGCCCTGCTCTACCTTCTTATTAACAGCACTGTCAACAAGGCAGGTCCTACAGGCCCTAGTTTCTACCTTCTGTCATGGGACTTCTGTTCCCAATGTTCATAAACCGAACTTCAATTAAACTACTCAGTCTGCCCCCCAGAGGGTGTAAGATTCTGGTTGAATGAAGCAGACGGAGAGCCAGCCTACAATTGGTCAGAATGTTTATTTACGAGAGCTCTGAATATCATACAATGTACACAGCCTTTTATACCTGACATTTGGTCATACCATATGTCATACCCCTTACAAATGCCCCTCCTCTTCTTTAACACTGTCAATGCTTATTTACAAGTCTTCTCCATCTCATACATTGCTTATCATATCCTGCCCCATGTTACATAATCTACTGCAAGCCTAAAGGTTTCTCCCCTCCCTGGTTGGGGAGACCTTCTTCCTGTTATCAGTTTCACAGTGGTCACAAGTTGTCTGCTGTCTGGTTGCTTACATTGCTAAATCATTAAGCTTCAACTTTTCCGACACACACACATTAGTACATTCATCTTATAATCACTTGGTTATACCTTTTCAGGGTGAAATCATTTAGTCAAACCTTTAACCTCTTGACGGTCGCCTAGGATAGGGGGCGCTACAGCGATTTTTGAAAAAAATTCGTGCCCATTTTAAACGGCCTCCTACTCAAACTCAGAAGCTAGGACATACATATAATTAATAATTGTGGATAGAAAACACCCTAAAGTTTCTAAAACTGTTTGAATGGTTTCTGTGAGTATAACAGAACTCATATGGCAGTCAAAACCCCGAGACCGATCGTAACAGGATGTGGATTTCTGAATTGCGGACTCAACTTCACCACTTTGCCTGTAATTCACACAGTGAGCAATTGTTCATTGAGCACTTCCTATTGCTTCCACTAGATGTCCCCAGTCTTTACAAAGTGATTTGAGCCTTCTACTGTGAAAACTGACTGAATGACACGCTGTGGAACGTGGTCACACGGAGAGGGCCATCACCATTATGACGCCGGCTCCCCTGGCTACCCTCCCCTTTCAAAACGTTTTGAAAGACAATGCAATCATCCCCCTTGAATCATATTGGAGCTCAGGTTGAAAAAGGCCCTAAAGATTTATGTTATACAACGTTTGACATGTTTGAACAAACCTAAATAAAAAAAAATGCATTTTTTTCGACGGTACTTTTGGTGCAGCCTTCAGAACGCGCTAACAAGAACAAGCTATTGGAACATAAAGGATAAACTTTTTCGAACGAAAATACATTTGTTGTGGACCTGGAATTCCTAGAAGTGCTTTCTGATGAAGATAATCAAAGGTAAGGGATTATTGACAATAGTATACAAGACTAGATTTGATATGCGATTGTTCCAAGATGGCGCTGACCTGTAACGGTAGCCTATTTTCTGAGTATCGCATCCCCTTTTATCGCAAAGTGTGATTACCCAGTAAAGTTATTTTTAAATCTGGCATTACAGGTGCTTTCAAGAGATATTCATCTATAAATCTTAGAATGACAATATTACATTTTAAAAATGTTTTCGAATAGTAATTTAGTAAATTGTAGCGCTGTTTCACCGGATGCATTTGAGGGAAAATAGTTAGTCAACGTTACACGCCGATGTAAAATGCTGTTTTTATATATAAATATGAACTTTATCGAACAAAAGAATGCATGTATTGTGTAACATGATGTCCTAGGAGTGTCATCTGATGAAGATTGTCAAAGGTTAGTGCTGCATTTAGCTGTTTTTTGGTTATTTGTGATGCATGTGGTTGGTCGGAAAATGGCTATGTGGCTACTTTTACGATATACTCCTCTAACATAATCTAATGTTTTGCTTTTGCTGTAAAGCCTTTTTGAAATCGGACAACGTGGTTCGATTCAGGAGAGGTGTATCAATAAAATGATATAACATAGTCCTATATTTGAAAAAATAAAAAATAAAAAAATCGTTGTGCTAATGGCGATAGGATTTTTTCGCTGGATGTCCGTCCCGCATACGGGACGAGCCCGTCAAGAGGTTTAATCATATTATTCCCATTACAATCCACCCTATTGGCTAAATATTTCACATACACTATAACACATCTATTTTTATTGGATTCAGAAATGTCACACAAAATCAAACTAGATCAAAGAAAACGAATACATGTATTTTCATTACATACTTATCAATGACTGTTCTAAGCCTATGTCCAGTCAGGATTAGGATTTTTGCTATGACCTTCATTTAGAGAAACAGTCTTCCTAAACATGGGCTCCTCATAATTGAATGAATCCTCCACCAGGCTCGGCGGTAGGTATTTGTCATCCCACTGGTCTGAACTTGGAATCGGTCTGTATCTCACCATCTGCTCCGTCATCGATCTCTCCAGAGCCCTGGAAATGAGACCTTTCGCACAAGGGACCAAACAACAACCACATAATATCAACACAGTCATACAGGTGAAAGCAGCCCACAACACAGTGATTACAACCTTTTTCCATTTTCCGAACGTACTATCAAACCATCCCGTGAGTGCCGTGTCCACCCCGGAATTTTCTGCTAACTCCTGAGCTAAATTGTTTAGACCGGCATTCAGATCCGAACATCACACACACACCACCCTTTTCAGCCAGAAGCATATCCAAAGCTATTCTATTCTGCAATACCATCAAAGTGGTCGCAGCTGTCTGTTCAGCTAACCCTGGAATTGCCTCTCTGGTATAGTTGATGAAACGCTGTTGGTTATAATAAATGTAATTTATCCAATTCACATTTTTATTGAGAGTCGACCACCAAAAAAGACTTGATTCCAATCCAGCCCATATCTGATTCCTAGCTTTAAACTCATCAGGCACCCCCCTTGAACCCCAATGCTATCAATGTAAATTCTATCATCAAAGGACCCTGACGGAGCACTCCTCCCCTCTCTTTCACCTGGCACTAGGTCTTTGTGTTGTATAAGGGTGAAGGGCATGCCTAACAGTACCAATGCACAAATACCAGTCCAATTTGCAGGCAGGTTTGGCCACAGCTTCATACCTCCACACAACCACCAGACATCCGCTCTCGGCCTTTTTATCTTACTAAAGTCCTCGGAACTCAACCACCCAGTCAGGTCCCTCATTGTCGTGTCAGTTGTAACATTCTCTGTCCTATTGCATGTTCTTACTTCCCCTACGTTCCATCCGTGTGTGTTGTGTCGAGCCACACAATAATAGTCTCCTCCTGCGACTGTGAAAGGGGGAAGTCTGGATCTAATGGGCACATAGGATACAGATAATGCAGATCAGTGCAACTGTCTGGCTTCCTTGCCTTCATGAACAGCTTTACCATTCAGGCCATTCCCCTTGGTAAATTAATTCCATCGGGTAGAAAGGGGATGGTTGTCAACTGAAGTTTGGCTGTTGCGCAGGCATAACCTTCTTCTTTAGCTACTGATCTAGCTGTATACTGAATCCATTCCAGCCATAGGTTGGAATCCCCAAACCAAGTCTCCACCTCAATCACTTCCTTAAGATCTTTCGTCTGAACTATCCTCACCGGTCCTTGGCTCTGGATGACTACACGGGTAATGTCCGTTTTATCAGGGGTACTACTGGTATTCTGGCTGGCGGTAGAACTATCTCCTGTCCTAACCTCTACTACTCAGAATGGTACCGCAGTGTCGACAATGGTCTGGTCAAGGCCAACATACCATAACCCTAAATCCTCTTTCTTTATGCTTTTAATGGTCATTCCTATCTTCAAGCAATACTTCCCTTGCTCTGGATTGCAGTCAAAAACACTGGCCTTCACTATACTCCATCTGTTTCTATATTGGGTGTGTGGATTGACATAGCCTTCTCTCTCTGTGTGAGCTATGACCCGATTCCATGAGTTACACCGGGATCTACACAGATATCTTCCCCATGAAGTCCGAGTCCTAGACTGCCAGGAGGTTAGGGACCCCATTTGGTCTGCATAGAACTCTATTGAGATCCTTCCCTACCTCTACTCTCACTTCCTTTTTATCCAGATCGAGTGACCTTTTGTACCTAGGCCATAAAAACTCCTCATCTTCTACACTATGGGTCAAGTTACCACTTTCTGACTTCTCGAGTGGTTCATGGTGTATTAGGAATATGGCTCCCACAATCAGACAGCTCAGACTGACCAGTACCCCTGTAAAGCCCCACCCCCTCCCGGTGAATATATCACTGGCTAGAGGCCAACCCACACTTTCACTTCTATGAACGCACACAGTGAGGATCGGGCGGGTTAGGGAATCTTCGTTAGAGAGGTAACCCCCGAACCTTATTGGTATTCGGTTCTTCTCCTAACTCTGATTGTTCGACAGTGTCAGTGTGTCTTACCCTCCCGCAATGTGTGATATGACCCCAGGTAGCTCTTTCAGCTATTCTCACTGCGAAGGCTATTACCAGGAACACTTGGTATGGGCCCTCCCACCGTGGCTGCTTCCAGTTCTTTTCTCCTTAGGGACTGGATCCACACCCAGTCTCCTGGTTGGATTGAGTGAATCATCTTCTCCTGTAATTCACCTGTTGGACACAAAGTCTCGGACATACGGGTTTGGTTAACCATGTGTTCTGTTAGTATATCTTCAACTTCTATGTCTACCTGTTCTGGCCTCCCTAACTCTGGCATTCTATATGGTTTACCTGATCAGCTAAAATGTAATCCATTATTTAAAGAGATAGATCCTAGTAAACCAACTACCCTAATCATGTCCATCCAGTAATTTGGGACTGCTTCTTCCCATTTAATATACTTATCTATTATAAAAAATGTTTTTTAAGTAGTACGTTATCCAATAGGCCACAAAGTGTTTCCGAACCTGCTCTACTATCCCCCCTTTTGACACATGGCTCTGCCCATGTGTCAATCTTGCCGCATCTCTTCACAATGACTTAGGTAGTATTGGTAACTTATCATGATACCAAATACCGTCCTTATATAAATTGCTCCTAACTTCTCCCATTTCGAAATCCCTTTCACTGGTGCTCTAGACTGACAATTTTAATATAGCTTTGTCTATGTTTACTTCCTCTTTTAACCTCTCTAGGGTATGTAGTCAACAGCCAGTGGAATCGAGTGGCGCGATATTCAAATACCTTAAAAATGCTATTACTTCAATTTCTCAAACATATGACTATTTTACACCATTTTAAAGACAAGACGATCCTTTATCTAACCACATTGTCTGATTTCAAAAAGGCTTTACAACGAAAGCAAAACATTAGATTATGTCAGGAGAGTACCCAGCCAGAAATAATCAGACACCCATTTTTCAAGCTAGCATATAATGTCACAAAAACCCAGAAGACAGCTAAATGCAGCACTAACCTTTGATGATCTTCATCAGATGACACACCTAGGACATTATGTTATACAATACATGCATGTTTTGTTCAATCAAGTTCATATTTATATGAAAAACCAGCTTTTTACATTAGCATGTGACGTTCAGAACTAGCATACCCCCCGCAAACTTCCGGGGAATTTGCTAACAATTTACTAAATTACCCACGATAAACGTTCACAAAAAGCATAACAATTATTTTAAGAATTATAGATACAGAACTCCTCTATGCACTCGATATGTCCGATTTTAAAATAGCTTTTTGGTGAAAGCACATTTTGCAATATTCTAAGTACATAGCCCAGCCATCACGGGCTAGCTATTTAGACACCCGGCAAGTTTAGCCTTCACCAAAATCAGATTTACTATTATAAAAGTTTGATTACCTTTTGTTGTCTTCGTCAGAATGCACTCCCAGGACTGCTACTTCAATAACAAATGTTGGTTTGGTCCAAAATAATCCATCGTTATATCCGAATAGCGGCGTTTTGTTCGTGCGTCCCAGACACTATCCGAAATGGTAAATCAGGGTTGCGCGCATGGCGCAATTTGTGACAAAAAATGTCTAAATATTCCATTACCGTACTTCGAAGCATGTCAACCGCTGTTTAAAATCAATTTTTATGCAATTTACCTCGTAAAAAAGCGATAATATTCCGACCGGGAATCTCCTTTTCGGCAAACAGAGGAAAAATCACAAAGACGGGGGCGGCCAGGTCACGCGCCTAAGCCCACAGTCCCTTGATCGGCGACTTGAGAAAGGCGATAATGTGTTTCAGCCTGGGGCTGGGATGACGACATTCTGTTTTTTCCCGGGCTCTGAGCGCCCATGGAAGACGTAGGAAGTGTCATGTTAGAGCAGAGATCCTTTGTAAAAGATAGAGATGGCAAAGAAGTTCGAGAAATGGTCAGACAGGCCACTTCCTGTAAAGGAATCTCTCAGGTTTTGACCTGCCATTTGAGTTCTGTTATACTCACAGACACCATTCAAACAGTTTTAGAAACTTTGGAGTGTTTTCTATCCAAAGACAATAATTATATGCATATTCTAGTTAATGGGCAGGAGTAGTAACCAGATTAAATCAGGTATGTTTTTTATCCAGCCGTGAAAATACTGCCCCCTAGCCATAACAGGTTAAGAAGGTAGAGCACGGCTTTATTATGGACAGACTTCTCCCCATCTTAGCTACTGTCGTATCAATATGTTTTGACCATGGCAGTTTACAATCCAGAGTTACTCCAAGCAGTTTAGTCACCTCAACTTGCTCAATTTCCACATTATTCATTACGAGATGAACAGGTGAGCAGTACGCGTCTATGAAATGAGAGCATGAACAGTGTGAGGACCATTAAAACGTCTTAGGGCTAGGGGGCAGTTTTTGGAAGTTCGGAGAGTCTAGCGAGCCCAAAGTAAAATGCCTGTTACTCAGGCCCAGAAGCTATGCATATAATTGGTAGATTTGGAAAGAAAACACTCTGACGTTTCCAAAATTGTTAAAATAATGTCTGTGAGTATAACAGAACAGATATGGCAGGCGAAAACCCGAAGAAAATCCGACCAAAAAATAAATAAATAAAATCACAGGCTCATAGTTTGTAAAGCTATTGAAAACTCCTATGTCTGTCACCCAGATTGCAATTCATAATAGCTTCCACTAGATGTCAGCAGTATTTATTCAAGGTTTTGAGGCTTCTATTTTGAAAAATAAATAAATATTTACACTTTCAGTGAGCTGACTGCTTGGGTCACATCAGTGTTTTTGCGCGCGATGGAGAGCGTGCACACTTGCGAATTTGTCATTCCTATTGAACACAGTACTTTCCGTATGAAATATTATAGTTTATTTACATTTTAGACAACCTGAGGATGATATAGACACGTTATTTGACTTGTTTGGACGAAATTTACTGGTAGCTTTTAGAACTTCTTTGTCTGCATGTTGAAGGAGTGGATTTCTGAAGTCATGGCGCCTGCTAAACAGACTATTTTGGCATATAAAGAAGGACTTTATCGAACAAAACGACCATTCATTCTGTAGCTGGGACCCTTGGAATTGCAAACAGAGGAAGATCTTCAAAGGTAAGTGATTTATTTTATCGCTATTTGGGATTCTGTGACGCCTGTGCTTGTTTGGAAAATATGTTGTTGTGGGGTGGTCCTCAGATAATCGAAACCTATGCTTTCACCGTAAAGCCTTTTTGATATCTGACAACGCAGTTCGATTGCCAAGATTCTAAGCTTTTAAATGATGTATGACACTTGTATTTTCATGAATGTTTAATATATTTCTATTTTGAATTTGGAGCTCTGCAATTTCACCGGATGTTGTCGTAGATGTTTCACTAGCAGTCTGCGAGCACTAAGAGTTATTAAAACCATGTGCCCTGATTTAGTTAACCTCTTGGGGCTAGGTGGGACGCTAGCGTGCCACCCGTGGTGCACTCCATCAACAGCAGGTGCATTTCAAGAGCGGCAAATTTGAATCCAAATAAATGTCAAAATTCAAATTTTTCAAAAATACAACTATGTTACACCATTTGAAAGATAAACATCTCCTTAATCTAACCACGTTTTACGATTTCAAAAAGGTTTTACGGCGAAAGCATAAATTTAGAGTATGTTAGGACAGTACATTTACAAGAGTTGTGTGTAATGTTTTGTCAAGTCAAAGACAGGGTCACCAAAACCATAAAACCAGCTAAAATGATGCACTAACCTTTTACAATCTCCATCAGATGACACTCCTAGGACATTATGTTAGACAATGCATGCATTTTTAGTTCTATCAAGTTGATATTTATATCCAAAAACAGCGTTTTACTATGGCATTGATGTTGAGGAAATCGTTTCCCTCCAATAACCGGCAGTCAAGTCAGCGTCACAAATTAAATAATTAAAATTAGAAAACATTGGTAAAATATTATATTGTCATTTAAAGAATTATAGATTTACATCTTTTGAACGCAATCAACTTGCCAGATTTAAAAATAACCTTACTGGGAAATCACACTTTGCAATAATCTGAGCACTGCGCCCGGAAAAATACGCGTTGCGATACAGACTAGACGTCATGTTGGGGAGATCTAAAATCGAAAATACTATGTAAATAATCCATTACCTTTGATTCTCTTCATCAGATGTCACTTCCAGGTATCACAGGTCCATAACGAATGTAGTTTTGTTCAAAAAAGCTCATCATTTATGTCCAAAAATCTCCGTCTCGTTAGCACATGATGTAAGCCAGCCGGACTTCTCGTCATGAACGAGGGGAAAAAATATATTTCCGTTCGTTCAAACATGTCAAACGTTGTATAGCATAAATCATTAGGGCCTTTTTTAACCAGAACATGAATAATATTCAAGGTGGACGAATGCATACTCTTTTATAACGTATTGGAACGAGGGTACCCAACATGAACTAGCGCGCCAGGTGTCTAATGGGACATCAACGTTCCATGGCTCTTGTTCGGTCAGATCTCCCTCCAGAAGACTCAAAACACTTTGTAAAGGCTGGTGACATCTAGTGGAAGCAATAGGAAGTGCCAAAATATTCCTAAACCCCTGTGTTTTTCAATGGGATAGGTTTAAAGTCAATACAACCCATCAGGTATCCACTTCCTGTCAGAAAATGTCTCAGGGTTTTGCCTGCCAAATGAGTTCTGTTATACTCACAGACACCATTCAAACAGTTTTGGAAACTTTAGAGTGTTTTCTATCCATATATAATAAGTATATGCATATTCTAGTTACTGGGTAGGATTAGTAACCAGATTAAATCGGGTACATTTTTTTTATCCAGACGTGCAAATGCTGCCCCCTAGACCCAACAGGTTAAAACTGGTTCCATCAGAGCCCTTACAAAACCTTTTACAACTGATTCATCACTCTCATACCTTATAAGGTTCAGAGTTTTCCTGGTTAGGTCAACAGATAAGGACAAACTGTTCCCATCATAGCCCTTACAAAACCTTTTTACAACTGATTCATCACTGTCATACCTTATAGGGTCCAGAGTTTTCCTGGTTAGGTCAACAGATAAGGACAAACTCTGGGCCCCAGAGTTCATCACTGTCATACCCTATAGGGTCCAGAGTTTTCCTGGTTTAGTCAACAGATAAGGACAAACTGTTCCCATCATAGCCCTTGCAAAACCTTTTAACAACTGATTCATCACTGTCATACCTAATAGGGTCCAGAGTTTTCCTGGTTAGGTCAACAGATAAGGACAAACTCTGGGCCCCAGGGCAAAAAAATTGCCTCCCCCCCACTCTGGGACCTATGGTTGCCACCAGTCTGCTTGCCGTTGTCAGTTATCGTCAGGTTCTGTTTGTGGATGATCTGGGCTTTATTCAGAAAAAGTTTATTGGGCTACTTTGATTTGCCAATTGGGCGAGATGTGAATTCCGTGTTTATCTTCATGGACAAACTTGTTGTTCTAACCTACGGTGGCTCAGCTTCAAGGAAACGTATCTGCTGTTTGTATTTCCAGCTAAGTCCCTTCCTGTTCCATGGTTTAACCTCTATGGGACCGGCGGGACGAATTCGTCCCACCTACGTAACATCCACTGCCAGCCTGTGGCGCGATTTTCAAAATCTTCAAAATCCTATTACTTCAATTTCTCAAACATATGACTATTTTACAGCCATTTAAAGATAAGACTCTCGTTAATCTAACCACACTGTCCGATTTCAAAAAGGCTTTACAACGAAAGCAAAACATTAGATTATGTCAGCAGAGTACCAAGCCAGAAATAATCAGACACCCATTTTTCAAGCCAGCATATAATGTCACCAAAACCCAGAAGACAGCTAAATGCAGCACTCACCTTTGATGATCTTCATCAGATGACAACCCTAGGACATTATGTTATACAATACATGCATGTTTTGTTCAATCAAGTTCATATTTATATCAAAAACCAGCTTTTTACATTAGCATGTGACGTTCAGAACTAGCATACCCCCCGCAAACTTACGGGGAATTCGCTAACATTTTACTAAATTACTCACGATAAACGTTCACAAAAAGCATAACAATTATTTTAAGAATTATAGATACAGACCTCCTCTATGCACTCGATATGTCCGATTTTAAAATAGCTTTTTGGTGAAAGCACATTTTGCAATATTCTAAGTACATAGCCCAGGCATCACGGGCTCGGTATTTAGACACCCGGCAAGTTTAGCACTCACCATAATCATATTTACTATTATAAAAATGTCATTACCTTTTGTTGTCTTCGTCAGAATGCACACCCAGGACGTCTACTTCAATAACAAATGTTGGTTTGGTCCAAAATAATCCATCGTTATATCCGAATAGCGGCGTTTTGTTCGTGCGTTCCAGACACTATCCGAAATAGTAAAGAAGTGTCGCGCGCTTGGCGCAATTCCTGACAATAAAATTCAAAGTATTCCATTGCCGTACGTCGAAGCATGTCAACCGCTGTTTAAAATCAATTTTTACGTCATTTTTCTCGTAGAAAAGCGATAATATTCCGACAGGGAATCTCCTTTTCGGCAAACAGAGGAAAAAATCCCAAAGGCGGGGGCGGTCGGGGTCACGCGCATAAGCTAGTGTCTCTTGATGGGCCACTTGAGAAAGGCGATAATGTGTTTCAGCCTGGGGCTGGAATGACGACATTCTCTTTTTTCCCGGGCTATGAGAGCCTATGGAAGACGTGGGAAGTGTCACGTTAGAGCAGAGATCCTTAGTAAATGATAGAGATGGCAAAGAAGTTCGAGAAATGGTCAGACAGGCCACTTCCTGTAAAGGAATCTCTCAGGTTTTGACCTGCCATTTGAGTTCTGTTATACTCACAGACACCATTCAAACAGTTTTAGAAAATTTAGGGTGTTTTCTATCCATATGTAATAAGTATATGCATATTCTAGTTACTGAGTAGGAGTGGTAACCAGATTAAATCGGGTATGTTTTTTATCCAGCCGTGTCAATGCTGCCCCCTAGCCCTAACAGGTTAACAAGCGATGACCAATCTACTTCCATTGTCAACTACCTCCTCACATGAACTGGAAGCCACGTCTCATGTGGCCCACTCAAACACTGGCACATTGAATGTTTCCTCTCCAAGCACGATGAGGGAACCCCTGTCAATTTTTCTCTCATTACTTTATGTAGAGTCAATCACAATCACAATCACATTATTACACATCTATGATTTGACTCCTTGCTTGGACTAACTCATTCTTAGCTCTTTGGTCTCACTGAGTAGTGTTTTTGTGTTATTGTCTTCCCAGTCAAATCCTGCCCTGCACTGGTCAAGCCTCTGAACACCTCAACTCATGCCTCATACCCTCATTCAATCACTGCTGTGATCCCTTCCCAAAATGGTGTAAGTAGCCCTCTCATTCCTATTCCCCATAATATTGTACTATAAGTGTCTTTAACCTCTATGGGCTAGGTGGGACGCTAGCGTGCCACCCGTGGTGCACTCCATCAACAGCAGGTGCATTTCAAGAGCGGCAAATTTGAATCCAAATAAATGTCAAAATTCAAATTTTTCAAACATACAACTATTTTACACCCTTTGAAAGATAAACATCTCCTTAATCTAACCACGTTTTACGATTTCAAAAAGGTTTTACGGCGAAAGCATAAATTTAGAGTATGTTAGGACTACATTTACAAGAGTTGTGTGTAATGTTTTGTCAATTCAAAGACAGGGTCACCAAAACCATAAAACCAGCTAAAATGATGCACTAACCTTTTACAATCTCCATAAGATGACACTCCTAGGACATTATGTTAGACAATGCATGCATTTTTAGTTCTATCAAGTTCATATTTATATCCAAAAACAGCGTTTTACTATGGCATTGATGTTGAGGAAATCGTTTCCCTCCAATAACCGGCAGTCAAGTCAGCGTCACAAATTAAATAATTAAAATTAGAAAACATTGGTAAAATATTATATTGTCATTTAAAGAATTATAGATTTACATCTCTTGAACGCAATCAACTTGCCAGATTTAAAAATAACCTTACTGGGAAATCACACTTTGCAATAATCTGAGCACTGCGCCCAGAAAAATACGCGTTGCGATACAGACTAGACATCATGTTGGGGAGATCTAAAATCGAAAATACTATGTAAATAATCCATTACCTTTGATTCTCTTCATCAGATGTCACTTCCAGGTATCACAGGTCCATAACGAATGTAGTTTTGTTCAAAAAAGCTCATCATTTATGTTCAAAAATCTCCGTCTTGTTAGCACATGATCTAAGCCAGCCGGACTTCTCGTCATGAACGAGGGGAAAAAATATATTTCAGTTCGTTCAAACATGTCAAACGTTGTATAGCATAAATCATTAGGGCCTTTTTTAACCAGAACATGAATAATATTCAAGGTGGACGAATGCATACTCTTTTATAACGTATTGGAACGAGGGTACCCAACATGAACTCGCGCGCCAGGTGTCTAATGGGACATCATCGTTCCATGGCTCTTGTTCGGTCAGATCTCCCTCCAGAAGACTCAAAACACTTTGTAAAGGCTGGTGACATCTAGTGGAAGCAATAGGAAGTGCCAAAATATTCCTCAGCCCCTGTGTTTTTCAATGGGATAGGTTTAAAGGCAATACAACACATCAGGTATCCACTTCCTGTCAGAAAATGTCTCAGGGTTTTGCCTGCCAAATGAGTTCTGTTATACTCACAGACACCATTCAAACAGTTTTAGAAAATTTAGGGTGTTTTCTATCCATATGTAATAAGTATATGCATATTCTAGTTACTGGGTAGGAGTGGTAACCAGATTAAATCGGTATGTTTTTTTATCCAGCCGTGTCAATACTGCCCCCTAGCCCTAACAGGTTAAACCTCTTACATCTAGACGTTCCGCTAGCGGAACACCTTCTCCAATATCCAATGATGGGCGTGGCGCGAAATACAAAGTCCTCGAAAATCCGAAAACTTCCATTTTTCAAACATATGACTATTTTACACCATTTTAAAGACAAGACTCTCCTTTATCTAACCACACTGTCCGATTTCAAAAAGGCTTTACAGCGAAAGCAAAACATTAGATTATGTCAGCAGAGTACCCAGCCAGAAATAATCAGACACCCATTTTTCAAGCTAGCATATAATGTCACAAAAAACTAAACCACAGCTAAATGCAGCACTAACCTTTGATGATCTTCATCAGATGACACTCCTAGGACATTATGTTATACAATACATGAATGTTTTGTTCAATCAAGTTCATATTTATATCAAAAACCAGCTTTTTACATTAGCATGTGACGTTCAGAACTAGCATACCCCCCGCAAACTTCCGGGGAATTTGCTAACAATTTACTAAATTACTCACGATAAACGTTCACAAAAAGCATAACAATTATTTTAAGAATTATAGATACAGAACTCCTCTATGCACTCGATATGTCCGATTTTAAAATAGCTTTTTGGTGAAAGCACATTTTGCAATATTCTAAGTACATAGCCCAGCCATCACGGGCTAGCTATTTAGACAACCGGTAAGTTTAGCACTCACCAATATCAGATTTACTATTATAAAAGTTTGATTACCTTTTGTTGTCTTCGTCAGAATGCACTCCCAGGACTGCTACATCAATAACAAATGTTGGTTTGGTCCAAAATAATCCATCGTTATATCCGAATAGCGGCGTTTTGTTCGTGCGTCCCAGACACTATCCGAAATGGTAAATCAGGGTCGTGCGCATGGCGCAATTCGTGACAAAAAAAATCTAAATATTCCATTACCGTACTTCGAAGCATGTCAACCGCTGTTTAAAATCCATTTTTATGCCATTTTTCTCGTAAAAAAGCGATAATATTCCGACCGGGAATGTCCATTTAGCTAAACAGAGGAAAGAAAACAAAGCTTTCGGTCGACGCGGGCACGAGCCTGAGTCTCACAGTACTGTAACCAGCCACTACCCAAACGCGCTACTTTGTTTCAGCCAGAGCCTGCAAAGCCATGATTCAGCATTTTGCTGCCTTCTGAGAGCCTATGGCAGCCGTAGGAAGTGTCACGGGACAGCTAAGATCCTCAATCTTCAATAAATAGAGACAAGAAGAACGACACCTTGTCAGACAGGCCACTTCCTGCATGAAATCTTCTCAGGTTTTTGCCTGCCATATGAGTTCTGTTATACTCACAGACACCATTCAAACAGTTTAAGAAACTTTAGGGTGTTTTCTATCCAAAGCCAGTAATTATATGCATATTCTAGTTACTGGGCAGGAGTAGTAACCAGATTAAATCGGGTATGTTTTTTTATCCAGCCGTGAAAATACTGCCCCCTAGCCATAACAGGTTAACCTGTTAGGGCTAGGGGGCAGTATTGACACGGCTGGATAAAAAAAACATACCCGATTTAAGGAAGTGATTGAGGTGGAGACTTGGTTTGGGGATTCCAACCTATGGCTGGAATGGATTCAGTATACAGCTAGATCAGTAGCTAAAGAAGAAGGTTATTCCCCCCCGAGAGGGGGAACCTGATCCTAGATCATAATGAATCAGATTACATGGAGAGGGGGACCTGATCCTAGATCAGAATGAATCAGATTACATGGAGAGGGGGGACCTGATCCTGGATCATAATGAATCAGATTACATGGAGGGGTGGACCTAATCCTAGATCAAAATGAATCAGATTACATGGAGAGGGGGGACCTGATCCTAGATCATAATACATCAGATTACATGGAGAGGGGGGACATGATCCTAGATTATAATGAATCAGATTAAATGGAGAGGGGGGACCTGATCCTAGATCATAATGAATCAGATTACATGGAGAGGGGGAACCTGATCCTATGTCATAATGAATCAGATTACATGGAGAGGGGGGACCTGATCTTAGATCATAATGAATCAGATTACATTGAGAGGGGGGACCTGATCCTAGATCATAATGAATTAGATTACATGGAGAGGGGGGACCTGATCCTGGATTATAATGAATCAGATTACATGGAGAGGGGGGACCTGATCCTGGATTATAATGAATCAGATTACATGGAGAGTGGGGACCTGATCCTAGATCATAATGAATCAGATTACATGGAGAGGAGGGACCAGATCTTAGATCATAATGAATCAGATTACATGGAGAGGGGGGACCTGATCCTAGATTATGATGAATCAGATTACATGGAGAGGGGGTACCTGATCCTAGATCATAATGAATCAGATTACATGGAGAGGGGGGGACCTGATCCTAGAACATAATGAATCAGATTACATGGATAGGGAGGACCTGATCCTAGATCATAATGAATCAGATTACATGGAGAGGAGGGGACCTGATCCTAGATCATAATGAATCAGATTACATGGAGAGGAGGGGACCTGATCCTAGATCATAATGAATCAGATTACATGGAGAGGGGGGACCTGATCCTAGATCATAATGAATCAGATTACATGGAGAGGGGGGGACCTGATCCTAGATCATAATGAATCAGATTACATGGAGAGGAGGGACCTGATCCTAGATCGTAATGAATCAGATTACATGGAGAGCCGGATATATACACTGCTCAAAAAAATAAAGGGAACACTTAAACAACACAATGTAACTCCAAGTCAATCACACTTCTGTGAAATCAAACTGTCCACTTAGGAAGCAACACTGATTGACAATACATTTCACATGCTGTTGTGCAAATGGAATAGACAACAGGTGGAAATTATAGGCAATTAGCAAGACACCCCCAATAAAGGAGTGGTTCTACAGGTGGGGACCACAGACCACTTCTCAGTTCCTATGCTTCCTGGCTGATGTTTTGGTCACTTTTGAATGCTGGCGGTGCTTTCACTCTAGTGGTAGCATGAGATGGAGTCTACAACCCACACAAGTGGCTCAGGTAGTGCAGCTCATCCAGGATGGCACATCAATGCGAGCTGTGGCAAGAAGGTTTGCTGTGTCTGTCAGCATAGTGTCCAGAGCATGGAGGCGCTACCAGGAGACAGGCAAGTACATCAGGAGACGTGGAGGAGACCGTAGGAGGGCAACAACCCAGCAGCCTTTGTGCAAGGAGGAGCAGGAGAAGCACTGCCTGAGCCCTGCAAAATGACCTCCAGCAGGCCACAAATGTGCATGTGTCTGCTCAAACGGTCAGAAACAGACTCCATGAGGGTGGTATGAGGGCCCGACGTCCACAGGTGGGGGTTGTGCTTACAGCCCAACACCATGCAGGACGTTTGGCATTTGCCAGAGAACCCCAAGATTGGCAAATTCGCCACTGGCGCCCTGTGCTCTTCACAGATGAAAGCAGGTTCACACTGAGCACGTGACAGACGTGACAGAGTCTGGAGACGCCGTGAAGAACGTTCTGCTGCCTGCAACATCCTCCAGCATGACCGGTTTGGCGGTGGGTCAGTCATGGTGTGGGGTGGCATTTCTTTGGGGGGCCGCACAGCCCTCCATGTGCTCACCAGAGGTAGCCTGACTGCCATTAGGTACCGAGATGAGATCCTCAGACCCCTTGTGAGACCATATGCTGGTGCGGTTGGCCCTGGGTTCCTCCTAATGCAAGACAATGCTAGACCTCATGTGGCTGGAGTGTGTCAGCAGTTCCTGCAAGAGGAAGGCATTGATGCTATGGACTGGCCCGCCCGTTCCCCAGACCTGAATCCAATTGAGCACATCTGGGACGTCATGTCTCGCTCCATCCACCAACGCCACGTTGCACCACAGACTGTCCAGGAGTTGGCGGATGCTTTAGTCCAGGTCTGGGAGGAGATCCCTCAGGAGACCATCCGCCACCTCATCAGGAGCATGCCCAGGCGTTGTAGGGAGGTCATACAGGCACGTGGAGGCCACACACACTACTGAGCCTCATTTTGACTTGTTTTAAGGACATTACATCAAAGTTGGATCAGCCTGTAGTGTGGTTTTCCACTTTAATTTTGAGTGTGACTCCAAATCCAGACCTCCATGGGTTGATAAATTGGATTTCCATTGATTATTTTTGTGTGATTTTGTTGTCAGCACATTCAACTATGTAAAGAAAAAAGTATTTCATAAGATTATTTCTTTCATTAAGATCTAGGATGTGTTGTTTAAGTGTTCCCTTTATTTTTTTGAGCAGTATATAATATACCCTACTATTTTTTTATATTTAATATGCCATAAACTATTGTTTTTTTAACAGTTTCATTAATTCATTGTAATTAACTTAATCATTATGACACACCCCTCTCTATTGTCATTGGTTGCACTAATTGCACTGTTTGTCTACATAACCTGGTTCAAGTATTGATGACATCACCCTGAAGAAGGCACAGTGATGCTGAAACGTTGGTAAATACCCAATAAATGACTGGGAGTTTATATATGGAGTGTGGGATTCTCTTTATTTTGATAGTTTATTACTCTTATGTATGCGCCATTTTTTTGTGTTTTTCAGGCAGCCTGGGAAAGAACTGAAAAAACTCACTAAAGAGTCAAGACAGAGACACCAGAAAGACCCAAGAAGACTTGGACGCAGCATCAGAGGACAGAGAGGGATGTTCAGAACTCACTCAGTCTGGTCAGTTGGTGAGGGTAGACTTGGAGGCTGCTTACCTGACATGGAGGAAGTCCCCCCTCCTCTCCCCTACCTTCCCTATACCCCCTCCTCTCCCCTACCTTCACTATACCCCCTCCTCTCCCCTACCTTCCCTATACCCCCTCCTCTCCCCTACCTTCCCTATACCCCCTCCTCTCCCCTACCTTCCCTATACCCCCCTCCTCTCCCATACCTTCCCTATACCCCCTCCTCTCCCCTACCTTCCCTATACCCCCTCCTCTCCCCTACCTTCCCTATACCCCCCTCCTCTCCCCTAACTTCCCTATACCCCCTCCTCTCCCCTACCTTCCCTATACCCCCTCCTCTCCCCTACCTTCCCTATACCCCCCTCCTCTCCCCTACCTTCCCTATACCCCCTCCTCTCCCCTACCTTCCCTATACCCCCCTCCTCTCCCCTACCTTCCCTATACCCCCTCCTCTCCCCTACCTTCCCTATACCCCCTCCTCTCCCCTACCTTCCCTATACCCCCCTCCTCTCCCCTACCTTCCCTATACCCCCTCCTCTCCCCTACCTTCCCTATACCCCCTCCTCTACCTTCCCTAAACCCCCCTCCTCTCCCCTACCTTCCCTATACCCCCTCCTCTACCTTCCCTATACCCCCCTCCTCTCCCCTACCTTCCCTATACCCCCTCCTCTCCCCTACCTTCCCTATACCCCCCTCCTCTCCCCTACCTTCCTTATACCCACTCCTCTCCCCTACCTTCCCTATACCCCTCCTCTCCCCTACCTTCCCTAGACCCCCCTCCTCTCCCCTACCTTCCCTAAACCCCCCTCCTCTCCCCTACCTTCCCTATACCCCCTCCTCTCCCCTACCTTCCCTACACCCCCTCCTCTCCCCTACCTTCCCTATACCCCCCTCCTCTCCCCTACCTTCCCTAAACCCCCCTCCTCTCCCCTACCTTCCCTACACCCCCTCCTCTCCCCTACCTTCCCTATACCCCCCTCCTCTCCCTTAACTTCCCTATACCCCCTCCTCTCCCCTACCTTCCCTATACCCCCCTCCTCTCCCCTACCTTCCCTATACCCCCTCCTCTCCCCTACCTTCCCTATACCCCCCTCCTCTCCCCTACCTTCCCTATACCCCCCCCCCCCCCCAATTATGTTGGAACATCATGTTTATTTGTTTGAATCTTGTCTTTGTTTGTGATGAGGTTAGAAGAGAATGACTCCTCAACCCAAGAGGCCCTGGAGCAGCTGTGATCAGGTTAGAAGAGAATGACTCCTCAACCCAAGAGGCCCTGGAGCAGCTGTGATCAGGTTAGAAGAGAATGACTCCTCAACCCAAGAGGTCCTGGAGCAGCTGTGATCAGGTTAGAAGAGAATGACTCCTCAACCCAAGAGGTCCTGGAGCAGCTGTGAGAGAGCAGCAGTGTGGAAGCATTTGGGGAAATTTAAAGAAGGTTTCCTGGAAAAGAGGATTGACTGTTATGTAAAGGGTCAGAGCCCCTGAGTGGACAAAATATTAAGGATACCTTCCTCATACTGAGTTACGCCTGGTCAGTTTGTCATGGAAAGAAAAGATGTCCTTAATGTTTTGTGTAAATTACATAATAATTATACATTTATGGATTGTTTTATGTTGCATTTAGTTTTCTCTTTATTCAACCTGCCATCTACCCACCTGGGGACTGAGGGTTATGAGAGAACCCCCACATCACTAGCTTCTCTTTATTCAACCTGCCATCTACCCACCTGGGGACTGAGGGTTATGAGAGAACCCCCACATCACTATCTTCTCTTTATTCAACCTGCCATCTACCCACCTGGGGACTGAGGGTTATGAGAGAACCCCCACATCACTAGCTTTTCTTTATTCAACCTGCCATCTACCCACCTGGGGACTGAGGGTTATGAGAGAACCCCCACATCACTAGCTTCTCTTTATTCAACCTGCCATCTACCCACCTGGGGACTGAGGGTTATGAGAGAACCCCCACATCACTAGCTTGCAGGTTCTGCAGCCTTGTAAAGATAAGGAGGAGACGACTGGGAGGCAGGTTGGCATTTATTGTCATGAATTTTGCCCTGGAGGCAGGTTGGCATTTATTGTCATGAATCTTGCCCTGGAGGCAGGTTGGCATTTATTGTCATGAATCTTGCCCTGGAGGCAGTTCAGCAAAGTGGTTACTAGCTGGCACAGGCACAAAATAATACAATCCGATTTTAATCCTAACCTCAACCCTAACCACACTGCTAATCCTTCCCTTAAATTAAGACCATAAAACAATATTTTCCACAGACAATTCTGACTTTGCAGCTGACATATCTAGAGGAAATCGCAGTTCTGCCTCCATGTCAAGATTCATGACAAACGTCAACATGAGACAGGGAGAAGCAATGTAAAATCAATAACGAAATTGTTTCCACTATTAACCTGTTGGGTCTAGGGGGCAGCATTTGCACGTCTGGATAAAAAAAATGTACCCGATTTAATCTGGTTACTAATCCTACCCAGTAACTAGAATATGCATATACTTATTATATATGGATAGAAAACACTCTAAAGTTTCCAAAACTGTTTGAATGGTGTCTGTGAGTATAACAGAACTCATTTGGCAGGCAAAACCCTGAGACATTTTCTGACAGGAAGTGGATACCTGATGTGTTGTATTGACTTTAAACCTATCCCATTGAAAAACACAGGGGTTTAGGAATATTTTGGCACTTCCTATTGCTTCCACTAGATGTCACCAGCCTTTACAAAGTGTTTTGAGTCTTCTGGAGGGAGATCTGACCGAACAAGAGCCATGGAACGGTGATGTCCCATTAGACACCTGGCGCGCTACTTCATGTTGGGTACCCTCGTTCCAATACGTTATAAAAGACTATGCATTCGTCCACCTTGAATATTATTCATGTTCTGGTTAAAAAAGGCCCTAATGATTTATGCTATGCAACGTTTGACATGTTTGAACGAACGGAAATATATTTTTTCCCCTCGTTCATGACGAGAAGTCCGGCTGGCTTACATCATGTGCTAACGAGACGGAGATTTTTGGACATAAATGATGAGCTTTTTTGAACAAAACTACATTCGTTATGGACCTGTGATACCTGGAAGTGACATCTGATGAAGAGAATCAAAGGTAATGGATTATTTACATAGTATTTTCGATTTTAGATCTCCCCAACATGACGTCTAGTCTGTATCGCAACGCGTATTTTT
>NW_027675576.1:132500-300000 GCF_965601325.2 Salmo salar | reverse complement strand
TTAAGTTACTATTAGGAAAAATATAATCTAAAACACAACCAAATTTAAAACTGTAAGCTTCACTGTCCAAACACATATGGTGTGGACTATGTGTGCCTGGTAAACACATGTGGATCTGGTGAACAGTTATCACTTGTTGACCAACTACAGGAATACTGACCTCAGAGTCTCCAGTTTACAGTGGGGATTCCCCAGTCCAGCAGAGAGCAGCTTCACTCCTGAATCCTTCAGGTCATTGTTACTCAGATCCAGCTCTCTCAGGTGTGAGGGGTTTGACCTCAGAGCTGAGACCAGAGAATCACAGCCTTCCTCTGTGACTCCACAGCCTGACAGCCTGCAAAGAGTCAAATCAAATTAAAATCACACTGCTATGCTTTAGGGTGGTGAAAATAGTGGCAGTATAATTTTTCAACATATTCAGATATCAGTGTCATGAAACCTTTCATATCTATTCAGAAATTAATGTATCATATTATAAATGACAGATTATCAAAGTTTTGCCTGCAGATAGAAACATGTATAGTACAAATATTTGAGTAGACTGACCAGACCAGTTTAAAAGCAGTATCAGTCAAAAGACAGACAGTGAGGTATCAGATTTAGATTGTATTGAGTATACAGTCCACACCATATCTGTTTTGACAGTGAAGATAACATTTTAAATGTGGCTCTAAACTCCAACATTTTGGATTTCAGATCAAATGTTTCATATGAGGTGACAGTATATAATGTCACCTTTTATTTGAGGATATTTTCATACATATCTGTTTCACCATTTAGAAAAATGAAATCACTTATGTATCTAGTCCCCCTATTTGAATAAGTCATTAGTATTCTGACCAATTCACTCATAGTGTATTAAAATAGTCAAAAGTTTAGTATTTGGTCCCATATTCTTTGACTGCAATGACTACATCAAGCCTGTGACTGCCATGATCGAGAAAGATCATGAATAATAATGAGTGAGGAAGTTACAGAGGCTACAACAAAACATGCTAACCTCTCACCATTACCAATAACAGAGGCTACAACAAAACATGCTAACCTCTCACCATTACCAATAACAGAGGCTACAACAAAACATGCTAACCTCTCACCATTACCAATAACAGAGGCTACAACAAAACATGCTAACCTCTCACCATTACCAATAACAGAGGATACAACAAAACATGCTAACCTCTCACCATTACCAATAACAGAGGATACAACAAAACATGCTAACCTCTCACCATTACCAATAACAGAGGCTACAACAAAACATGCTAACCTCTCACCATTACCAATAACAGAGGCTACAACAAAACATGCTAACCTCTCACCATTACCAATTACAGAGGCTACAACAAAACATGCTAACCTCTCACCATTACCAATAACAGAGGCTACAACAAAACATGCTAACCTCTCACCATTACCAATAACAGAGGATACAACAAAACATGCTAACCTCTCACCATTACAAATAACAGAGGGTACAACAAAACATGCTAACCTCTCACCATTACCAATAACAGAGACTACAACAAAACATGCTAACCTCTCACCATTACCAATAACAGAGGCTACAACAAAACATGCTAACCTCTCACCATTACCAATAACAGAGGCTACAACAAAACATGCTAACCTCTCACCATTACCAATAACAGAGGATACAACAAAACATGCTAACCTCTCACCATTACCAATAACAGAGGATACAACAAAACATGCTAACCTCTCACCATTACCAATAACAGAGGCTACAACAAAACATGCTAACCTCTCACCATTACCAATAACAGAGACTACAACAAAACATGCTAACCTCTCACCATTACCAATAACAGAGGCTACAACAAAACATGCTAACCTCTCACCATTACCAATAACAGAGGATACAACAAAACATGCTAACCTCTCACCATTACCAATAACAGAGGCTACAACAAAACATGCTAACCTCTCACCATTACGAATAACAGAGGATACAACAAAACATGCTAACCTCTCACCATTACCAATAACAGAGGCTACAACAAAACATGCTAACCTCTCACCATTACCAATAACAGAGGATACAACAAAACATGCTAACCTCTCACCATTACCAATAACAGAGGCTACAACAAAACATGCTAACCTCTCACCATTACCAATAACAGAGGATACAACAAAACATGCTAACCTCTCACCATTACCAATAACAGAGGCTACAACAAAACATGCTAACCTCTCACCATTACCAATAACAGAGGCTACAACAAAACATGCTAACCTCTCACCATTACGAATAACAGAGGATACAACAAAACATGCTAACCTCTCATCATTACCAATAACAGAGGCTACATCAAAACATGCTAACCTCTCACCATTAACCTCAAATAAAAGGTGACATTCTGTACTGTCACCTAATATGAAATATTCTTTCTCAAATCCAAAATGCTGGAGCATAGCACCAAATTTAAAATGTAAGCTTCACTCTCCAAACACATATGGTGTGGACTATGTGTGCCTGGTAAACACATGTGGATCTGGTGAACAGTTATCACTTGTTGACCAACTACAGGAATACTGACCTCAGAGTCTCCAGTCTGCAGTGTGGATCCTCCAGTCCAGCAGAGAGCAGCTTCACTCCTGAATTCTTCAGGTCATTGTTACTCAGGTCCAGCTCTCTCAGGTGTGAGGGGTTTGAACTGAGAACTGAGGCCATCACTTTACAGGATGTGTCTGTGAGTTTACAGCCAGTGAGTCTGCCAACACAGAAGAAATACAATGACAGACAGGTTGTATTAAAATGATACGCTTAGCTTTCCCTGCTTACACTGTAAGCCGTGCACTAATAATGTGTATATCGTGCATTTATGGTTCAATGCTACAACCTTTCTGATCAGTTTGTACTATAGTTTAAGAGTTTTCAGCTGATAGAAAGTTTAGTCAGCCAATGAAAATACTGTTGTTCCTAAATACAGTAAAGTTTGTTCCGAGGGATAGTTACATGGGTACTTAGAGCCAGTCAGCCAATGAAAATACTGCTATGATTACAATTTATTTTGGTGTGTGTTATTTACATGAATACTTACAGAGCTTTCCTGCAGCCTCTCACAGCTGGGAGCAGTCTCCTACGACCCTCCTCTGATGTCTTGTATTCCTTCAGGTTAAACACATCCAGAACCTCCTCTGATATCTGCAGCATGTAGGCCAGCGCTGAACACTGAGCAAGGGAGAGGTTTTTGGATCTGTTCTCTGACCTCAAGTACTCTTGGATTTCCTCCTGTACTGAATGGTCTTTCATCTCTATCAGACAGTGGAAGAGATTGATGCACCTCTCAGGGGACATGTTCTTCCTTTGCATCACCTTAAGGGATCGGATTGTTTTCTGGATGCTCTCCGGACTGCTTTCTGTCTGTGTCACCAGACCTCGTAGGAGTTTCTGATTGGACACTAGTGACATGCCATGAAGGAAGCGGACAAAAAGGTCCAGGTGTCCATTCTTACTCTCCAAGGCTTTATCCACGGTACTCTTCAGCAGCTCATGCAAGGTTAGCTCTTCAGACACACCTCTAGACTTTCGCTTGAGGAAAGGCTTCAGTGCATCCATGTTCCTGGCTGTGTAACAATGGTACATGTAGACAGCTGAGAGAAACTCCTGAATGCTGAGATGAACAAAGCAGTACACCACTCTCTGAAATATCACAGACTCTTCTTTAAAGATTTGTGTGCACACTCCTGAGTACACTGAGGCTTCTTTGACATCAAGGCCACACTCTTTCAGGTCTTCTTCATAGAACATGAGATTACCCTTCTCCAGATTTTCAAACGCCAGCCTCCCCAGCTTCAGAAGAATTTCCTTATCTGACTCCATGAGCTCCTCTTGATCCATCTCATCTCTTCCATGATACTTCTGGTTCTTCAGGCTGGTCTGAATGAGCAGGAAGTGTATGGACATCTCAGTCAGAGTCGTGGGCATCTCTCTCCTCTTGTCTGTCCTCAACATGTGTTCAAAGACTATTGCAGAAATCCAACAGAACACCGGCATGTGGCACATGATGTGGAGGCTCCTTGATGTCTTTATGTGTGAGATGATTCTGCTGGCCAGGTCCTCATCACTGAATCTCTTCCTGAAGTACTCCTCCTTCTGTGGGTCATTGAACCCTCGTACCTCTGTCACCTGGTTAACACACTTAGGGGGGATCTGATTGGTTGCTGCTGGTCGGGAGGTTATCCATAGGAGAGCAGAGGGAAGCAGATTCCCCTTGATGAGGTTTGTCAGCAGAACATCAATAGATGATGTCTGGGTGACATCAGACACCTTTTCATTGTGCTGGAAATCTAATGGAAGTCTGCTTTCATCCAAACCATCAAAGATGAACATAGCTTTACAGGCAGTGAGTTTCTTTGCATTGCCTATGTCTAGTTCTGTGTGGAAGTCATTTAAAAGTCTGAGAAGACTGTACTGACGATCTTTGATCAAGTTCAGCTCCCGGAAAGGAAGCACAAATATGATCTCCACATCTTGGTTTGCCTTCCCTTCAGCCCAGTCTAGGATGAACTTCTGCACAGAGACTGTTTTTCCGATGCCAGCGATGCCCTTGGTCAGCACAGTTCTGATGCTTCTCTCTTGGCCAGCTAAGGGTTTAAAGATGTCATTGCAGTGGATTGCTGTGTCATGTGAGGTTGGTGTCCTGGATGCTGTCTCTAGATGCCACACCTCATGTTCATTGTTAACACCTTCACTCTCTCCTTCTGTGATGTAGAGCTCTGTGTAAATCCTGTTGAGGGGAGTTTGGTTCCCTGCTGTTTCCATGCCTTCTATCACACATTCATACCTCCTTTTCAGACTGGCTTTATGGTTTACTATAGCTCTCTGCAGGCTGTCATCCACTACAAGGGAGGAGTAAAATGGATGTGTATCAGACACAGTCATTGACAGGATGAAATGTGGGCCTCCACAACTACAGTAACTTATATTATCTCATATTATTGTAGTTAACTACATTTAAATCATATTGAGGTATTGACTTAGCACAGGTCTGCAAGTGTTCTTACTGTTTTCAGAGCCTCTTGCATCATTGGGTTCCCTCAGGTTCTGTAGTACAGGAAGTGTTCTGGATCTCTTTCTACACTGAGGACAGTCATAGTCTCCTGAAGGAGCAGGTTTCTCCCAGTATCTGGTGATGCACTGTCTGCAGAACCTGTGTCCACAGGTGATAGAGACCGGATCCCTCAGAACCTGCTGACACACTGCACACCTGGACTCATCCTCTGGCAGAGTAGACCATCCACTACAGAGATAAAGGAGAGAGAGATACTGATCCTCTGGCAGAGTAGACCATCCACTACAGAGATAAAGAAGAGAGAGATAATGATCCTCTAACAGAGTAGACCATCCACTACAGAGATAAAGGAGAGATACTGATCCTCTAATAGAGTAGACCATCCACTACAGAGATAAAGGAGAGAGAGATACTGATCCTCTAACAGAGTAGACCATCCACTACAGAGATAAAGGAGAGATACTGATCCTCTAACAGAGTAGACCATCCACTACAGAGATAAAGGAGAGAGAGATACTGATCCTCTAACAGAGTAGACCATCCACTACAGAGATAAAGGAGAGATACTGATCCTCTGGCAGAGTAGACCATCCACTACAGAGATAAAGGAGAGAGAGATACTCATCCTCTGGCAGAGTAGACCATCCACTACAGAGATAAAGGAGAGAGAGATACTGATCCTCTGGCAGAGTAGACCATCCACTACAGAGATAAAGGAGAGAGAGAGAGACTTGTAGATGTTACTACTGATCCTCTAACAGAGTAGACCATCCACTACAAGGATAAAGGAGGGAGAGATAGTGATCCTCTAACAGAGTAGACCATCCACTATAGAGATAAAGGAGAGAGAGATACTGATCCTCTGGCAGAGTAGACCATCCACTACAGAGATAAAGGAGAGAGAGATACTGATCCTCTAACAGAGTAGACCATCCACTACAGAGATAAAGGAGAGAGAGAGAGATACTGGTCCTCTAACAGAGTAGACCATCCACTACAGAGATAAAGGAGAGAGAGATACTGATCCTCTAACAGAGTAGACCATCCACTACAGAGATAAAGGAGAGAGAGAGAGATACTGGTCCTCTAACAGAGTAGACCATCCACTACAGAGATAAAGGAGAGAGAGATACTGATCGTCTGGCAGAGTAGACCATCCACTACAGAGATAAAGGAGAGAGAGATACTGATCCTCTGGCAGAGTAGACCATCCACTACAGAGATAAAGGAGAGATACTGATCCTCTAACAGAGTAGACCATCCACTACAGAGATAAAGGAGAGAGAGATACTGATCCTCTAACAGAGTAGACCATCCACTACAGAGATAAAAGAGAGAGAGATACTGATCCTCTGGCAGAGTAGACCATCCACTACAGAGATAAAGGAGAGATACTGATCCTCTAACAGAGTAGACCATCCACTACAGAGATAAAGGAGAGAGAGATACTGATCCTCTAACAGAGTAGACCATCCACTACAGAGATAAAGGAGAGAGAGATACTGATCCTCTAACAGAGTAGACCATCCACTACAGAGATAAAGGAGAGAGAGATACTGATCCTCTAACAGAGTAGACCATCCACTACAGAGATAAAGGAGAGATACTGATCCTCTAACAGAGTAGACCATCCACTACAGAGATAAAGGAGAGAGAGATACTGATCCTCTAACAGAGTAGACCATCCACTACAGAGATAAAAGAGAGAGAGATACTGATCCTCTGGCAGAGTAGACCATCCACTACAGAGATAAAGGAGAGATACTGATCCTCTAACAGAGTAGACCATCCACTACAGAGATAAAGGAGAGAGAGATACTGATCCTCTAACAGAGTAGACCATCCACTACAGAGATAAAGGAGAGATACTGATCCTCTAACAGAGTAGACCATCCACTACAGAGATAAAGTAGAGAGAGATACTGATCCTCTAACAGAGTAGACCATCCACTACAGAGATAAAGGAGAGAGAGAGAGATACTGGTCCTCTAACAGAGTAGACCATCCACTACAGAGATAAAGGAGAGAGAGATACTGATCCTCTAACAGAGTAGACCATCCACTACAGAGATAAAGGAGAGAGAGATACTGATCCTCTGGCAGAGTAGACCATCCACTACAGAGATAAAGGAGAGAGAGATACTGATCCTCTGGCAGAGTAGACCATCCACTACAGAGATAAAGGAGAGAGAGATACTGATCCTCTAACAGAGTAGACCATCCACTACAGAGATAAAGGAGAGAGAGAGAGATACTGGTCCTCTAACAGAGTAGACCATCCACTACAGAGATAAAGGAGAGAGAGATACTGATCCTCTGGCAGAGTAGACCATCCACTACAGAGATAAAGGAGAGAGAGAGAGACTTGTAGATGTTACTACTGATCCTCTAACAGAGTAGACCATCCAATACAAGGATAAAGGAGGGAGAGATAGTGATCCTCTAACAGAGTAGACCATCCACTATAGAGATAAAGGAGAGAGAGATACTGATCCTCTGGCAGAGTAGACCATCCACTACAGAGATAAAGGAGAGAGAGATACTGATCCTCTAACAGAGTAGACCATCCACTACAGAGATAAAGGAGAGAGAGAGAGATACTGGTCCTCTAACAGAGTAGACCATCCACTACAGAGATAAAGGAGAGAGAGATACTGATCCTCTAACAGAGTAGACCATCCACTACAGAGATAAAGGAGAGAGAGAGAGATTCTGGTCCTCTAACAGAGTAGACCATCCACTACAGAGATAAAGGAGAGAGAGATACTGATCGTCTGGCAGAGTAGACCATCCACTACAGAGATAAAGGAGAGAGAGATACTGATCCTCTGGCAGAGTAGACCATCCACTACAGAGATAAAGGAGAGATACTGATCCTCTAACAGAGTAGACCATCCACTACAGAGATAAAGGAGAGAGAGATACTGATCCTCTAACAGAGTAGACCATCCACTACAGAGATAAAAGAGAGAGAGATACTGATCCTCTGGCAGAGTAGACCATCCACTACAGAGATAAAGGAGAGATACTGATCCTCTAACAGAGTAGACCATCCACTACAGAGATAAAGGAGAGAGAGATACTGATCCTCTAACAGAGTAGACCATCCACTACAGAGATAAAGGAGAGAGAGATACTGATCCTCTAACAGAGTAGACCATCCACTACAGAGATAAAGGAGAGAGAGATACTGATCCTCTAACAGAGTAGACCATCCACTACAGAGATAAAGGAGAGATACTGATCCTCTAACAGAGTAGACCATCCACTACAGAGATAAAGGAGAGAGAGATACTGATCCTCTAACAGAGTAGACCATCCACTACAGAGATAAAAGAGAGAGAGATACTGATCCTCTGGCAGAGTAGACCATCCACTACAGAGATAAAGGAGAGATACTGATCCTCTAACAGAGTAGACCATCCACTACAGAGATAAAGGAGAGAGAGATACTGATCCTCTAACAGAGTAGACCATCCACTACAGAGATAAAGGAGAGATACTGATCCTCTAACAGAGTAGACCATCCACTACAGAGATAAAGTAGAGAGAGATACTGATCCTCTAACAGAGTAGACCATCCACTACAGAGATAAAGGAGAGAGAGAGAGAGATACTGGTCCTCTAACAGAGTAGACCATCCACTACAGAGATAAAGGAGAGAGAGATACTGATCCTCTAACAGAGTAGACCATCCACTACAGAGATAAAGGAGAGAGAGATACTGATCCTCTGGCAGAGTAGACCATCCACTACAGAGATAAAGGAGAGAGAGATACTGATCCTCTGGCAGAGTAGACCATCCACTACAGAGATAAAGGAGAGAGAGATACTGATCCTCTAACAGAGTAGACCATCCACTACAGAGATAAAGGAGAGAGAGAGAGATACTGGTCCTCTAACAGAGTAGACCATCCACTACAGAGATAAAGGAGAGAGAGATACTGATCCTCTGGCAGAGTAGACCATCCACTACAGAGATAAATTAGAGAGAGATACTGATCCTCTAACAGAGTAGACCATCCACTACAGAGATAAAGGAGAGATACTGATCCTCTAACAGAGTAGACCATCCACTACAGAGATAAAGTAGAGAGAGATACTGATCCTCTAACAGGGTAGACCATCCACTACAGAGATAAAGGAGAGAGAGAGAGATACTGGTCCTCTAACAGAGTAGACCATCCACTACAGAGATAAAGGAGAGAGAGATACTGATCCTCTGGCAGAGTAGACCATCCACTACAGAGATAAAGGAGAGAGAGATACTGATCCTCTGGCAGAGTAGACCATCCACTACAGAGATAAAGGAGAGAGAGATACTGATCCTCTAACAGAGTAGACCATCCACTACAGAGATAAAGGAGAGAGAGAGAGATACTGGTCCTCTAACAGAGTAGACCATCCACTACAGAGATAAAGGAGAGAGAGATACTGATCCTCTGGCAGAGTAGACCATCCACTACAGAGATAAAGGAGAGATACTGATCCTCTAACAGAGTAGACCATCCACTACAGAGATAAAGGAGAGATACTGATCCTCTAACAGAGTAGACCATCCACTACAGAGATAAAGGAGAGAGAGATACTGATCCTGTAACAGAGTAGACCATCCACTACAGAGATAAAGGAGAGAGAGATACTGATCCTCTAACAGAGTAGACCATCCACTACAGAGATAAAGGAGAGAGAGATACTGATCCTCTAACAGAGTAGACCATCCACTACAGAGATAAAGGAGAGATACTGATCCTCTAACAGAGTAGACCATCCACTACAGAGATAAAGGAGAGAGAGAGAGATACTGGTCCTCTAACAGAGTAGACCATCCACTACAGAGATAAAGGAGAGAGAGATACTGATCCTCTAACAGAGTAGACCATCCACTACAGAGATAAAGGAGAGAGAGATACTGATCCTCTGGCAGAGTAGACCATCCACTACAGAGATAAAGGAGAGAGAGATACTGATCCTCTAACAGAGTAGACCATCCACTACAGAGATAAAGGAGAGAGAGATACTGATCCTCTAACAGAGTAGACCATCCACTACAGAGATAAAGGAGAGAGAGATACTGGTCCTCTAACAGAGTAGACCATCCACTACAGAGATAAAGGAGAGAGAGATACTGATCCTCTGGCAGAGTAGACCATCCACTACAGAGATAAAGGAGAGAGAGATACTGATCCTCTAACAGAGTAGACCATCCACTACAGAGATAAAGGAGAGAGAGATACTGATCCTCTAACAGAGTAGACCATCCACTACAGAGATAAAGGAGAGAGAGAGAGATACTGGTCCTCTAACAGAGTAGACCATCCACTACAGAGATAAAGGAGAGAGAGATACTGATCCTCTGGCAGAGTAGACCATCCACTACAGAGATAAAGGAGAGATACTGGTCCTCTAACAGAGTAGACCATCCACTACAGAGATAAAGGAGAGAGAGATACTGATCCTCTAACAGAGTAGACCATCCACTACAGAGATAAAGGAGAGATACTGATCCTCTAACAGAGTAGACCATCCACTACAGAGATAAAGGAGAGAGAGATACTGATCCTGTAACAGAGTAGACCATCCACTACAGAGATAAAGGAGAGAGAGATACTGATCCTCTAACAGAGTAGACCATCCACTACAGAGATAAAGGAGAGATACTGATCCTCTAACAGAGTAGACCATCCACTACAGAGATAAAGGAGAGAGAGATACAGAGTAGACCATCCACTACAGAGATAAAGGAGAGAGAGATACTGATCCTCTGGCAGAGTAGACCATCCACTACAGAGATAAAGGAGAGAGAGAGAGATACTGGTCCTCTAACAGAGTAGACCATCCACTACAGAGATAAAGGAGAGAGAGATACTGATCCTCTAACAGAGTAGACCATCCACTACAGAGATAAAGGAGAGAGAGATACTGATCCTCTAACAGAGTAGACCATCCACTACAGAGATAAAGGAGAGAGAGAGATACTGATCCTTTAACAGAGTAGACCATCCACTACAGAGATAAAGGAGAGAGAGATACTGATCCTCTAACAGAGTAGACCATCCACTACAGAGATAAAGGAGAGAGAGATACTGATCCTCTAACAGAGTAGACCATCCACTACAGAGATAAAGGAGAGAGAGATACTGATCCTCTAACAGAGTAGACCATCCACTACAGAGATAAAGGAGAGATACTGATCCTCTAACAGAGTAGACCATCCACTACAGAGATAAAGGAGAGAGAGATACTGATCCTCTAACAGAGTAGACCATCCACTACAGAGATAAAAGAGAGAGAGATACTGATCCTCTGGCAGAGTAGACCATCCACTACAGAGATAAAGGAGAGATACTGATCCTCTAACAGAGTAGACCATCCACTACAGAGATAAAGGAGAGAGAGATACTGATCCTCTAACAGAGTAGACCATCCACTACAGAGATAAAGGAGAGATACTGATCCTCTAACAGAGTAGACCATCCACTACAGAGATAAAGGAGAGAGAGATACAGAGTAGACCATCCACTACAGAGATAAAGGAGAGAGAGATACTGATCCTCTGGCAGAGTAGACCATCCACTACAGAGATAAAGGAGAGAGAGAGAGATACTGGTCCTCTAACAGAGTAGACCATCCACTACAGAGATAAAGGAGAGAGAGATACTGATCCTCTAACAGAGTAGACCATCCACTACAGAGATAAAGGAGAGAGAGATACTGATCCTCTAACAGAGTAGACCATCCACTACAGAGATAAAGGAGAGAGAGAGATACTGATCCTTTAACAGAGTAGACCATCCACTACAGAGATAAAGGAGAGAGAGATACTGATCCTCTAACAGAGTAGACCATCCACTACAGAGATAAAGGAGAGAGAGATACTGATCCTCTAACAGAGTAGACCATCCACTACAGAGATAAAGGAGAGAGAGATACTGATCCTCTAACAGAGTAGACCATCCACTACAGAGATAAAGGAGAGAGAGATACTGATCCTCTAACAGAGTAGACCATCCACTACAGAGATAAAGGAGAGAGAGATACTGATCCTCTAACAGAGTAGACCATCCACTACAGAGATATAAGAGGGTGCAGTAATAAACTCAGTTACAACAAATTACAAATTACAACAACATATCTATATGTGGTGACGTACCTTCGGTCAAAGGTGATTGATTTTCCACCACTGGAATTAACAGGATGATCCATGGAGAAGTCACTGTTCATAGACAGACAGCTGGGATCAGTATACTGTGTTCATAGACAGACAGCTGGGAACAGTATACTGTGTTCATAGACAGACAGACAGCTGGGAACAGTATACTGTGTTCATAGACAGACAGCTGGGAACAGTATACTGTGTTCATAGACAGACAGACAGCTTGGAACAGTATACTGTGTTCATAGACAGACAGCTGGGAACAGTATACTGTGTTCATAGACAGACAGACAGCTGGGAACAGTATACTGTGTTCATAGACAGACAGCTGGGAACAGTATACTGTGTTCATAGACAGACAGACAGCTGGGAACAGTATACTGTGTTCATAGACAGACAGCTGGGAACAGTATACTGTGTTCATAGACAGACAGCTGGGAACAGTATACTGTGTTCATAGACAGACAGCTGGGAACAGTATACTGTGTTCATAGACAGACAGCTGGGAACAGTATACTGTGTTCATAGACAGACAGCTGGGAACAGTATACTGTGTTCATAGACAGACAGCTGGGAACAGTATACTGTGTTCATAGACAGACAGCTGGGAACAGTATACTGTGTTCATAGACAGACAGCTGGGAACAGTATACTGTGTTCATAGACAGACAGCTGGGAACAGTATACTGTGTTCATAGACAGACAGCTGGGATCAGTATACTGTGCTGTCTGAGTGTGGTAGTAGCCTCTGGAATGAATAACATGTCCACAACACCATTACTAGAATTTTGTGCCTGAGACCTACCACAATACCCCATTCAAAGGTACTTAAATATATTGACTTGCTCATTCACCCTCTGAATGGCACACATACACAATCCATGTCTCAATTGTCTCAAGGCTTAAAAATCATTCTTTAACCTCCCCTTCATCGACACAGATTGAAGTGGATTTAACAAGTGACATCAATAAGGGATCATTGCTTTCACCTGGATTCACCTTGTCAATCTACGTCATGGAAAAAGCAGGTGTTCATAATGTTTTGTACACTCAGTGTCTTAAAATATATGACATAAACAACAAATGATAAGCAGATGCTTTACAGTATATACTCAGATACTCAAAATACATCTGGTTTCAGATCTTGAAGGTTCTCCTCTTCAATAGTAATATCATCAATTCTGACCAGTAACTTACCTGGGGTCAAAGGTCCCTGATCCATCACTAAAATGTATAGGATGATGCATAGAGGAGTCACTCTTCATGGACAGATGACTGGGTACTGGAGAGACTGATCTCAGAGTTTGGTTAGAGAATCTGGAAAACATAATGAATCACCATCAAACTACAATATATATAATATATAAAACCATATTTCAATAGATAAAATACATTACATAAAGCACTAAAATATATGCTGACATAAAGCATTAAAATATGTGCCATTACATTAATTAAACATTGAATTATGTGACATTACATAAATCAACAAACATCAACAAACAAAATAAATGTGAAAACATTAACACCCTCCTAATATTGAGTTGTCACATACAGATACTGATTCACTTCATCTCAGTTCCACTTGAATCCTTCAGAGTCTATTGATGCACATACTTTATAGTATGTCCATATGTACAGTACCAGTCAAACAGTAACACAATAAAACATCAATATGTCTATATATACAGTACCAGTCAAACAGAACACATTAAAACAAACAATAATGAGACTATACGGAGTACCAGTACTGAGTCAATATGCAGGGGTACCAGGTAGTTGAGGTAATAATGAGACTATAAGGAGTACCAGTACTGAGTCAATGTGCAGGGGTACCAGGTAGTTGAGGTAATAATGAGACTATAAGGAGTACCAGTACTGAGTCAATATGCAGGGGTACCAGGTAGTTGAGGTAATAATGAGACTATAAGGAGTACCAGTACTGAGTCAATGTGCAGGGATACCAGGTAGTTGAGGTAATAATGAGACTATAAGGAGTACCAGTACTGAGTCAATGTGCAGGGGTACCAGGTAGTTGAGGTAATAATGAGACTACAAGGAGTACCAGTACTGAGTCAATGTGCAGGGGTACCAGGTAGTTGAGGTAATAATGAGACTATAAGGAGTACCAGTACTGAGTCAATGTGCAGGGGTACCAGGTAGTTGAGGTAATAATGAGACTATAAGGAGTACCAGTACTGAGTCAATGTGCAGGGGTACCAGGTAGTTGAGGTAATAATGAGACTACAAGGAGTACCAGTACTGAGTCAATGTGCAGGGGTACCAGGTAGTTGAGGTAATAATGAGACTATAAGGAGTACCAGTACTGAGTCAATGTGCAGGGGTACCAGGTAGTTGAGGTAATAATGAGACTATAAGGAGTACCAGTACTGAGTCAATGTGCAGGGGTACCAGGTAGTTGAGGTAATAATGAGACTATAAGGAGTACCAGTACTGAGTCAATGTGCAGGGGTACCAGGTAGTTGAGCTAATAATGAGACTATAAGGAGTACCAGTACTGAGTCAATGTGCAGGGGTACCAGGTAGTTGAGGTAATAATGAGACTATAAGGAGTACCAGTACTGAGTCAATATGCAGGGGTACCAGGTAGTTGAGGTAATAATGAGACTATAAGGAGTACCAGTACTGAGTCAATGTGCAAGGGTACCAGGTAGTTGAGGTAATAATGAGACTATAAGGACTACCAGTACTGAGCCAATGTGCAGGGGTACCAGGTAGTTGAGGTATTAATGAGACTATAAGGAGTACCAGTACTGAGTCAATGTGCAGGGGTACCAGGTAGTTGAGGTAATAATGAGACTATAAGGAGTACCAGTACTGAGTCAATGTCCAGGGGTACCAGGTAGATGAGGTAATAATGAGGCTATAAGGAGTACCAGTACTGAGTCAATGTGCAGGGGTACCAGGTAGTTGAGGTAATAATGAGGCTATAAGGAGTACCAGTACTGAGTCAATGTGCAGGGTACCAGGTAGATGAGGTAATAATGAGGCTATAAGGAGTACCAGTACTGAGTCAATGTGCAGGGGTACCAGGTAGTTGAGGTAATAATGAGGCTATAAGGAGTACCAGTACTGAGTCAATGTGCAGGGTACCAGGTAGTTTAGGTAATTGAGGTAATATGTAAATGTAGGTAGATGTAAAAGTGACTAGGCAATCAGGATAGAGATTACATGTCCTCGTCCAGGGATTGCACACACACACACACACACACACACACACACACACACACACACACACACACACACACACACACACACACACACACGTGGAGGGAACGTTGTGTTTGTTTAATATTGTTTTAGGACTATGAAAATGGACAAAAGTATTAGCCTATGGATTATGAAAACAACCAAAAGAAATGTGAAAATGGGAGAGGAGAAATGACTAGAGACAGTGTTGTTTAACTCACTGACCATGACCCATGAGTTCTTCTTACCTTTGTTCAGTAGAAAAGTCTCCCTCTCTAAACTCTATAGGTGTACCCATAGACCGATCACTCTTCATGGACACACAGCTGGGTACAGGGGAGGCTGTTCTCTCCGGCTTGATTGGTCTTCAACACAACAGAGACAAACATTACATCTCTCATCTACTCTGATCTCAGATGGGAACATAAGAAGAGCTCCAACATGCAACATATCACTTTACAGAAATGTTCGGAAATGTGCCTTTATGGTTTAAAGAAATTATGGAAGAGATTGGTGTGTTATTTCACTATCTAATCATGGCATGGCGTTGTTCAGTGACAGACATGTATTTGTTTAAAATCTATCACTTGATGGTTTCATTTCAGAGAGAGAAATAATGTTTTTTTGCTAAATGCTATATATCTGCCTCACTCTCAGAGAAATCAGTAGTACTGCTAGGTTTAACACAGTAATAATATATATCTGCCTCACTCTCAGAGAAATCAGTAGTACTGCTAGGTTTAACACAGTAATAATATATATCTGTCTCACTCTCAGAGAAATCAGTAGTACTGCTAGGTTTAACACAGTAATAATATATATATGCCTCTCAGAGAAATCAGTAGTACTGCTAGGTTTAACACAGTAATAATATATAACTGCCTCTCAGTGAAATCAGTAGTACTGCTAGGTTTAACACAGTAATAATATATATCTGCCTCTCAGAGAAATCAGTAGTACTGCTAGGTTTAACACAGTAATAATATATATCTGCCTCTCAGTGAAATCAGTAGTACTGCTAGGTTTAATACAGTAATAATATATATCTGCCTCTCAGAGAAATCAGTAGTACTGATAGGTTTAACACAGTAATAAAATATATCTGCCTCTCAGAGAAATCAGTAGTACTGCTAGGTTTAATACAGTAATAATATATATCTGCCTCTCAGAGAAATCAGTAGTACTGCTAGGTTTAACACAGTAATAATATATATCTGCCTCTCAGTGAAATCAGTAGTACTGCTAGGTTTAATACAGTAATAATATATATCTGCCTCTCAGAGAAATCAGTAGTACTGATAGGTTTAACACAGTAATAAAATATATCTGCCTCTCAGAGAAATCAGTAGTACTGCTAGGTTTAATACAGTAATAATATATATCTGCCTCTCAGAGAAATCAGTAGTACTGCTAGGTTTAATACAGTAATAATATATATTTGCCTCTCAGAGAAATCAGTAGTACTGCTAGGTTTAATAGAGTAATAATATATATCTGCATCACTCTCAGAGAAATCAGTAGTACTGCTAGGTTTAACACAGTAATAATATATATCTGTCTCACTCTCAGAGATCAGGCTATATGGAGTACCAGTACTGAGTCAATGTGCAGGGGTACCAGGTAGTTGAGGTAATAATGAGACTATAAGGAGTACCAGTACTGAGTCAATGTGCAGGGGTACCAGGTAGTTGAGGTAATAATGAGACTATAAGGAGTACCAGTACTGAGTCAATGTGCAGGGGTACCAGGTAGTTGAGGTAATAATGAGACTATAAGGAGTACCAGTACTGAGTCAATGTGCAGGGGTACCAGGTAGTTGAGGTAATAATGAGACTATAAGGAGTACCAGTACTGAGTCAATGTGCAGGGGTACCAGGTAGTTGAGGTAATAATGAGACTACAAGGAGTACCAGTACTGAGTCAATGTGCAGGGGTACCAGGTAGTTGAGGTAATAATGAGACTATAAGGAGTACCAGTACTGAGTCAATGTGCAGGGGTACCAGGTAGTTGAGGTAATAATGAGACTATAAGGAGTACCAGTACTGAGTCAATGTGCAGGGGTACCAGGTAGTTGAGGTAATAATGAGACTACAAGGAGTACCAGTACTGAGTCAATGTGCAGGGGTACCAGGTAGTTGAGGTAATAATGAGACTATAAGGAGTACCAGTACTGAGTCAATGTGCAGGGGTACCAGGTAGTTGAGGTAATAATGAGACTATAAGGAGTACCAGTACTGAGTCAATGTGCAGGGGTACCAGGTAGTTGAGGTAATAATGAGACTATAAGGAGTACCAGTACTGAGTCAATGTGCAGGGGTACCAGGTAGTTGAGCTAATAATGAGACTATAAGGAGTACCAGTACTGAGTCAATGTGCAGGGGTACCAGGTAGTTGAGGTAATAATGAGACTATAAGGAGTACCAGTACTGAGTCAATATGCAGGGGTACCAGGTAGTTGAGGTAATAATGAGACTATAAGGAGTACCAGTACTGAGTCAATGTGCAAGGGTACCAGGTAGTTGAGGTAATAATGAGACTATAAGGACTACCAGTACTGAGCCAATGTGCAGGGGTACCAGGTAGTTGAGGTATTAATGAGACTATAAGGAGTACCAGTACTGAGTCAATGTGCAGGGGTACCAGGTAGTTGAGGTAATAATGAGACTATAAGGAGTACCAGTACTGAGTCAATGTCCAGGGGTACCAGGTAGATGAGGTAATAATGAGGCTATAAGGAGTACCAGTACTGAGTCAATGTGCAGGGGTACCAGGTAGTTGAGGTAATAATGAGGCTATAAGGAGTACCAGTACTGAGTCAATGTGCAGGGTACCAGGTAGATGAGGTAATAATGAGGCTATAAGGAGTACCAGTACTGAGTCAATGTGCAGGGGTACCAGGTAGTTGAGGTAATAATGAGGCTATAAGGAGTACCAGTACTGAGTCAATGTGCAGGGTACCAGGTAGTTTAGGTAATTGAGGTAATATGTAAATGTAGGTAGATGTAAAAGTGACTAGGCAATCAGGATAGAGATTACATGTCCTCGTCCAGGGATTGCACACACACACACACACACACACACACACACACACACACACACACACACACACACACACACACACACACACACGTGGAGGGAACGTTGTGTTTGTTTAATATTGTTTTAGGACTATGAAAATGGACAAAAGTATTAGCCTATGGATTATGAAAACAACCAAAAGAAATGTGAAAATGGGAGAGGAGAAATGACTAGAGACAGTGTTGTTTAACTCACTGACCATGACCCATGAGTTCTTCTTACCTTTGTTCAGTAGAAAAGTCTCCCTCTCTAAACTCTATAGGTGTACCCATAGACCGATCACTCTTCATGGACACACAGCTGGGTACAGGGGAGGCTGTTCTCTCCGGCTTGATTGGTCTTCAACACAACAGAGACAAACATTACATCTCTCATCTACTCTGATCTCAGATGGGAACATAAGAAGAGCTCCAACATGCAACATATCACTTTACAGAAATGTTCGGAAATGTGCCTTTATGGTTTAAAGAAATTATGGAAGAGATTGGTGTGTTATTTCACTATCTAATCATGGCATGGCGTTGTTCAGTGACAGACATGTATTTGTTTAAAATCTATCACTTGATGGTTTCATTTCAGAGAGAGAAATAATGTTTTTTTGCTAAATGCTATATATCTGCCTCACTCTCAGAGAAATCAGTAGTACTGCTAGGTTTAACACAGTAATAATATATATCTGCCTCACTCTCAGAGAAATCAGTAGTACTGCTAGGTTTAACACAGTAATAATATATATCTGTCTCACTCTCAGAGAAATCAGTAGTACTGCTAGGTTTAACACAGTAATAATATATATATGCCTCTCAGAGAAATCAGTAGTACTGCTAGGTTTAACACAGTAATAATATATAACTGCCTCTCAGTGAAATCAGTAGTACTGCTAGGTTTAACACAGTAATAATATATATCTGCCTCTCAGAGAAATCAGTAGTACTGCTAGGTTTAACACAGTAATAATATATATCTGCCTCTCAGTGAAATCAGTAGTACTGCTAGGTTTAATACAGTAATAATATATATCTGCCTCTCAGAGAAATCAGTAGTACTGATAGGTTTAACACAGTAATAAAATATATCTGCCTCTCAGAGAAATCAGTAGTACTGCTAGGTTTAATACAGTAATAATATATATCTGCCTCTCAGAGAAATCAGTAGTACTGCTAGGTTTAACACAGTAATAATATATATCTGCCTCTCAGTGAAATCAGTAGTACTGCTAGGTTTAATACAGTAATAATATATATCTGCCTCTCAGAGAAATCAGTAGTACTGATAGGTTTAACACAGTAATAAAATATATCTGCCTCTCAGAGAAATCAGTAGTACTGCTAGGTTTAATACAGTAATAATATATATCTGCCTCTCAGAGAAATCAGTAGTACTGCTAGGTTTAATACAGTAATAATATATATTTGCCTCTCAGAGAAATCAGTAGTACTGCTAGGTTTAATAGAGTAATAATATATATCTGCATCACTCTCAGAGAAATCAGTAGTACTGCTAGGTTTAACACAGTAATAATATATATCTGTCTCACTCTCAGAGATCAGGCTATATGGAGTACCAGTACTGAGTCAATGTGCAGGGGTACCAGGTAGTTGAGGTAATAATGAGACTATAAGGAGTACCAGTACTGAGTCAATGTGCAGGGGTACCAGGTAGTTGAGGTAATAATGAGACTATAAGGAGTACCAGTACTGAGTCAATGTGCAGGGGTACCAGGTAGTTGAGGTAATAATGAGACTATAAGGAGTACCAGTACTGAGTCAATGTGCAGGGGTACCAGGTAGTTGAGGTAATAATGAGGCTATAAGGATTACCAGTACTGAGTCAATGTGCAGGGGTACCATGTAGTTGAGGTAATAATGAGACTATAAGGAGTACCAGTACTGAGTCAATGTGCAGGGGTACCAGGTAGTTGAGGTAATAATGAGACTATAAGGAGTACCAGTACTGAGTCAATGTGCAGGGGTACCAGGTAGTTGAGGTAATAATGAGACTATAAGGAGTAAAAGTACTGAGTCAATGTGCAGGGGTACCAGGTAGTTGAGGTAATTGAGGTAATATGTACAGGTAGGTAGATGTAAAAGTGACTAGGCAATCAGGATAGAGATTACATGTCCTCGTCCAGGGATTGCACACACACACACACACACACACACACACACACACACACACACACACACACACACACACACACACACACACACACACACACACACACACACACACACACACACACACACACACGTGGAGGGAACGTTGTGTTTGTTTAATATTGTTTTAGGACTATGAAAATGGACAAAAGTATTAGCCTATGGATTATGAAAACAACCAAAAGAAATGTGAAAATGGGAGAGGAGAAATGACTAGAGACAGTGTTGTTTAACTCACTGACCATGACCCATGAGTTCTTCTTACCTTTGTTCAGTAGAAAAGTCTCCCTCTCTAAACTCTATAGGTGTACCCATAGACCGATCACTCTTCATGGACACACAGCTGGGTACAGGGGAGGCTGTTCTCTCCGGCTTGATTGGTCTTCAACACAACAGAGACAAACATTACATCTCTCATCTACTCTGATCTCAGATGGGAACATAAGAAGAGCTCCAACATGCAACATATCACTTTACAGAAATGTTCGGAAATGTGCCTTTATGGTTTAAAGAAATTATGGAAGAGATTGGTGTGTTATTTCACTATCTAATCATGGCATGGCGTTGTTCAGTGACAGACATGTATTTGTTTAAAATCTATCACTTGATGGTTTCATTTCAGAGAGAGAAATAATGTTTTTTTGCTAAATGCTATATATCTGCCTCACTCTCAGAGAAATCAGTAGTACTGCTAGGTTTAACACAGTAATAATATATATCTGCCTCACTCTCAGAGAAATCAGTAGTACTGCTAGGTTTAACACAGTAATAATATATATCTGTCTCACTCTCAGAGAAATCAGTAGTACTGCTAGGTTTAACACAGTAATAATATATATATGCCTCTCAGAGAAATCAGTAGTACTGCTAGGTTTAACACAGTAATAATATATAACTGCCTCTCAGTGAAATCAGTAGTACTGCTAGGTTTAACACAGTAATAATATATATCTGCCTCTCAGAGAAATCAGTAGTACTGCTAGGTTTAACACAGTAATAATATATATCTGCCTCTCAGTGAAATCAGTAGTACTGCTAGGTTTAATACAGTAATAATATATATCTGCCTCTCAGAGAAATCAGTAGTACTGATAGGTTTAACACAGTAATAAAATATATCTGCCTCTCAGAGAAATCAGTAGTACTGCTAGGTTTAATACAGTAATAATATATATCTGCCTCTCAGAGAAATCAGTAGTACTGCTAGGTTTAACACAGTAATAATATATATCTGCCTCTCAGTGAAATCAGTAGTACTGCTAGGTTTAATACAGTAATAATATATATCTGCCTCTCAGAGAAATCAGTAGTACTGATAGGTTTAACACAGTAATAAAATATATCTGCCTCTCAGAGAAATCAGTAGTACTGCTAGGTTTAATACAGTAATAATATATATCTGCCTCTCAGAGAAATCAGTAGTACTGCTAGGTTTAATACAGTAATAATATATATTTGCCTCTCAGAGAAATCAGTAGTACTGCTAGGTTTAATAGAGTAATAATATATATCTGCATCACTCTCAGAGAAATCAGTAGTACTGCTAGGTTTAACACAGTAATAATATATATCTGTCTCACTCTCAGAGATCAGGCTATATGGAGTACCAGTACTGAGTCAATGTGCAGGGGTACCAGGTAGTTGAGGTAATAATGAGACTATAAGGAGTACCAGTACTGAGTCAATGTGCAGGGGTACCAGGTAGTTGAGGTAATAATGAGACTATAAGGAGTACCAGTACTGAGTCAATGTGCAGGGGTACCAGGTAGTTGAGGTAATAATGAGACTATAAGGAGTACCAGTACTGAGTCAATGTGCAGGGGTACCAGGTAGTTGAGGTAATAATGAGACTATAAGGAGTACCAGTACTGAGTCAATGTGCAGGGGTACCAGGTAGTTGAGGTAATAATGAGACTACAAGGAGTACCAGTACTGAGTCAATGTGCAGGGGTACCAGGTAGTTGAGGTAATAATGAGACTATAAGGAGTACCAGTACTGAGTCAATGTGCAGGGGTACCAGGTAGTTGAGGTAATAATGAGACTATAAGGAGTACCAGTACTGAGTCAATGTGCAGGGGTACCAGGTAGTTGAGGTAATAATGAGACTACAAGGAGTACCAGTACTGAGTCAATGTGCAGGGGTACCAGGTAGTTGAGGTAATAATGAGACTATAAGGAGTACCAGTACTGAGTCAATGTGCAGGGGTACCAGGTAGTTGAGGTAATAATGAGACTATAAGGAGTACCAGTACTGAGTCAATGTGCAGGGGTACCAGGTAGTTGAGGTAATAATGAGACTATAAGGAGTACCAGTACTGAGTCAATGTGCAGGGGTACCAGGTAGTTGAGCTAATAATGAGACTATAAGGAGTACCAGTACTGAGTCAATGTGCAGGGGTACCAGGTAGTTGAGGTAATAATGAGACTATAAGGAGTACCAGTACTGAGTCAATATGCAGGGGTACCAGGTAGTTGAGGTAATAATGAGACTATAAGGAGTACCAGTACTGAGTCAATGTGCAAGGGTACCAGGTAGTTGAGGTAATAATGAGACTATAAGGACTACCAGTACTGAGCCAATGTGCAGGGGTACCAGGTAGTTGAGGTATTAATGAGACTATAAGGAGTACCAGTACTGAGTCAATGTGCAGGGGTACCAGGTAGTTGAGGTAATAATGAGACTATAAGGAGTACCAGTACTGAGTCAATGTCCAGGGGTACCAGGTAGATGAGGTAATAATGAGGCTATAAGGAGTACCAGTACTGAGTCAATGTGCAGGGGTACCAGGTAGTTGAGGTAATAATGAGGCTATAAGGAGTACCAGTACTGAGTCAATGTGCAGGGTACCAGGTAGATGAGGTAATAATGAGGCTATAAGGAGTACCAGTACTGAGTCAATGTGCAGGGGTACCAGGTAGTTGAGGTAATAATGAGGCTATAAGGAGTACCAGTACTGAGTCAATGTGCAGGGTACCAGGTAGTTTAGGTAATTGAGGTAATATGTAAATGTAGGTAGATGTAAAAGTGACTAGGCAATCAGGATAGAGATTACATGTCCTCGTCCAGGGATTGCACACACACACACACACACACACACACACACACACACACACACACACACACACACACACACACACACACACACGTGGAGGGAACGTTGTGTTTGTTTAATATTGTTTTAGGACTATGAAAATGGACAAAAGTATTAGCCTATGGATTATGAAAACAACCAAAAGAAATGTGAAAATGGGAGAGGAGAAATGACTAGAGACAGTGTTGTTTAACTCACTGACCATGACCCATGAGTTCTTCTTACCTTTGTTCAGTAGAAAAGTCTCCCTCTCTAAACTCTATAGGTGTACCCATAGACCGATCACTCTTCATGGACACACAGCTGGGTACAGGGGAGGCTGTTCTCTCCGGCTTGATTGGTCTTCAACACAACAGAGACAAACATTACATCTCTCATCTACTCTGATCTCAGATGGGAACATAAGAAGAGCTCCAACATGCAACATATCACTTTACAGAAATGTTCGGAAATGTGCCTTTATGGTTTAAAGAAATTATGGAAGAGATTGGTGTGTTATTTCACTATCTAATCATGGCATGGCGTTGTTCAGTGACAGACATGTATTTGTTTAAAATCTATCACTTGATGGTTTCATTTCAGAGAGAGAAATAATGTTTTTTTGCTAAATGCTATATATCTGCCTCACTCTCAGAGAAATCAGTAGTACTGCTAGGTTTAACACAGTAATAATATATATCTGCCTCACTCTCAGAGAAATCAGTAGTACTGCTAGGTTTAACACAGTAATAATATATATCTGTCTCACTCTCAGAGAAATCAGTAGTACTGCTAGGTTTAACACAGTAATAATATATATATGCCTCTCAGAGAAATCAGTAGTACTGCTAGGTTTAACACAGTAATAATATATAACTGCCTCTCAGTGAAATCAGTAGTACTGCTAGGTTTAACACAGTAATAATATATATCTGCCTCTCAGAGAAATCAGTAGTACTGCTAGGTTTAACACAGTAATAATATATATCTGCCTCTCAGTGAAATCAGTAGTACTGCTAGGTTTAATACAGTAATAATATATATCTGCCTCTCAGAGAAATCAGTAGTACTGATAGGTTTAACACAGTAATAAAATATATCTGCCTCTCAGAGAAATCAGTAGTACTGCTAGGTTTAATACAGTAATAATATATATCTGCCTCTCAGAGAAATCAGTAGTACTGCTAGGTTTAACACAGTAATAATATATATCTGCCTCTCAGTGAAATCAGTAGTACTGCTAGGTTTAATACAGTAATAATATATATCTGCCTCTCAGAGAAATCAGTAGTACTGATAGGTTTAACACAGTAATAAAATATATCTGCCTCTCAGAGAAATCAGTAGTACTGCTAGGTTTAATACAGTAATAATATATATCTGCCTCTCAGAGAAATCAGTAGTACTGCTAGGTTTAATACAGTAATAATATATATTTGCCTCTCAGAGAAATCAGTAGTACTGCTAGGTTTAATAGAGTAATAATATATATCTGCATCACTCTCAGAGAAATCAGTAGTACTGCTAGGTTTAACACAGTAATAATATATATCTGTCTCACTCTCAGAGATCAGGCTATATGGAGTACCAGTACTGAGTCAATGTGCAGGGGTACCAGGTAGTTGAGGTAATAATGAGACTATAAGGAGTACCAGTACTGAGTCAATGTGCAGGGGTACCAGGTAGTTGAGGTAATAATGAGACTATAAGGAGTACCAGTACTGAGTCAATGTGCAGGGGTACCAGGTAGTTGAGGTAATAATGAGACTATAAGGAGTACCAGTACTGAGTCAATGTGCAGGGGTACCAGGTAGTTGAGGTAATAATGAGGCTATAAGGATTACCAGTACTGAGTCAATGTGCAGGGGTACCATGTAGTTGAGGTAATAATGAGACTATAAGGAGTACCAGTACTGAGTCAATGTGCAGGGGTACCAGGTAGTTGAGGTAATAATGAGACTATAAGGAGTACCAGTACTGAGTCAATGTGCAGGGGTACCAGGTAGTTGAGGTAATAATGAGACTATAAGGAGTAAAAGTACTGAGTCAATGTGCAGGGGTACCAGGTAGTTGAGGTAATTGAGGTAATATGTACAGGTAGGTAGATGTAAAAGTGACTAGGCAATCAGGATAGAGATTACATGTCCTCGTCCAGGGATTGCACACACACACACACACACACACACACACACACACACACACACACACACACACACACACACACACACACACACACACACACACACACACACACACACACACACACACACACACACGTGGAGGGAACGTTGTGTTTGTTTAATATTGTTTTAGGACTATGAAAATGGACAAAAGTATTAGCCTATGGATTATGAAAACAACCAAAAGAAATGTGAAAATGGGAGAGGAGAAATGACTAGAGACAGTGTTGTTTAACTCACTGACCATGACCCATGAGTTCTTCTTACCTTTGTTCAGTAGAAAAGTCTCCCTCTCTAAACTCTATAGGTGTACCCATAGACCGATCACTCTTCATGGACACACAGCTGGGTACAGGGGAGGCTGTTCTCTCCGGCTTGATTGGTCTTCAACACAACAGAGACAAACATTACATCTCTCATCTACTCTGATCTCAGATGGGAACATAAGAAGAGCTCCAACATGCAACATATCACTTTACAGAAATGTTCGGAAATGTGCCTTTATGGTTTAAAGAAATTATGGAAGAGATTGGTGTGTTATTTCACTATCTAATCATGGCATGGCGTTGTTCAGTGACAGACATGTATTTGTTTAAAATCTATCACTTGATGGTTTCATTTCAGAGAGAGAAATAATGTTTTTTTGCTAAATGCTATATATCTGCCTCACTCTCAGAGAAATCAGTAGTACTGCTAGGTTTAACACAGTAATAATATATATCTGCCTCACTCTCAGAGAAATCAGTAGTACTGCTAGGTTTAACACAGTAATAATATATATCTGTCTCACTCTCAGAGAAATCAGTAGTACTGCTAGGTTTAACACAGTAATAATATATATATGCCTCTCAGAGAAATCAGTAGTACTGCTAGGTTTAACACAGTAATAATATATAACTGCCTCTCAGTGAAATCAGTAGTACTGCTAGGTTTAACACAGTAATAATATATATCTGCCTCTCAGAGAAATCAGTAGTACTGCTAGGTTTAACACAGTAATAATATATATCTGCCTCTCAGTGAAATCAGTAGTACTGCTAGGTTTAATACAGTAATAATATATATCTGCCTCTCAGAGAAATCAGTAGTACTGATAGGTTTAACACAGTAATAAAATATATCTGCCTCTCAGAGAAATCAGTAGTACTGCTAGGTTTAATACAGTAATAATATATATCTGCCTCTCAGAGAAATCAGTAGTACTGCTAGGTTTAATACAGTAATAATATATATTTGCCTCTCAGAGAAATCAGTAGTACTGCTAGGTTTAATAGAGTAATAATATATATCTGCATCACTCTCAGAGAAATCAGTAGTACTGCTAGGTTTAACACAGTAATAATATATATCTGTCTCACTCTCAGAGATCAGGCTATATGGAGTACCAGTACTGAGTCAATGTGCAGGGGTACCAGGTAGTTGAGGTAATAATGAGACTATAAGGAGTACCAGTACTGAGTCAATGTGCAGGGGTACCAGGTAGTTGAGGTAATAATGAGACTATAAGGAGTACCAGTACTGAGTCAATGTGCAGGGGTACCAGGTAGTTGAGGTAATAATGAGACTATAAGGAGTACCAGTACTGAGTCAATGTGCAGGGGTACCAGGTAGTTGAGGTAATAATGAGGCTATAAGGATTACCAGTACTGAGTCAATGTGCAGGGGTACCAGGTAGTTGAGGTAATAATGAGACTATAAGGAGTACCAGTACTGAGTCAATGTGCAGGGGTACCAGGTAGTTGAGGTAATAATGAGACTATAAGGAGTACCAGTACTGAGTCAATGTGCAGGGGTACCAGGTAGTTGAGGTAATAATGAGACTATAAGGAGTAACAGTACTGAGTCAATGTGCAGGGGTACCAGGTAGTTGAGGTAATAATGAGACTATAAGGAGTACCAGTACTGAGTCAATGTGCAGGGGTACCAGGTAGTTGAGGTAATAATGAGACTATAAGGAGTACCAGTACTGAGTCAATGTGCAGGGGTACCAGGTAGTTGAGGTAATAATGAGACTATAAGGAGTACCAGTACTGAGTCAATGTGCAGGGGTACCAGGTAGTTGAGGTAATAATGAGGCTATAAGGATTACCAGTACTGAGTCAATGTGCAGGGGTACCAGGTAGTTGAGGTAATAATGAGACTATAAGGAGTACCAGTACTGAGTCAATGTGCAGGGGTACCAGGTAGTTGAGGTAATAATGAGACTATAAGGAGTACCAGTACTGAGTCAATGTGCAGGGGTACCAGGTAGTTGAGGTAATAATGAGACTATAAGGAGTAACAGTACTGAGTCAATGTGCAGGGGTACCAGGTAGTTGAGGTAATAATGAGACTATAAGGAGTACCAGTACTGAGTCAATGTGCAGGGGTACCAGGTAGTTGAGGTAATAATGAGACTATAAGGAGTACCAGTACTGAGTCAATGTGCAGGGGTACCAGGTAGTTGAGGTAATAATGAGACTATAAGGAGTAACAGTACTGAGTCAATGTGCAGGGGTACCAGGTAGTTGAGGTAATAATGAGACTATAAGGAGTACCAGTACTGAGTCAATGTGCAGGGGTACCAGGTAGTTGAGGTAATAATGAGGCTATAAGGAGTACCAGTACTGAGTCAATGTGCAGGGGTACCAGGTAGTTGAGGTAATAATGAGACTATAAGGAGTACCAGTACTGAGTCAATGTGCAGGGGTACCAGGTAGTTGAGGTAATAATGAGACTATAAGGAGTACCAGTACTGAGTCAATGTGCAGGGGTACCAGGTAGTTGAGGTAATTGAGGTAATATGTACAGGTAAGTAGGGGTAAAAGTGACTAGGCAATCAGGATAGAGATTACATGTCCTCATCCAGGGAGAGCGCACACACACACACACACACACACACACACACACACACACACACACACACACACACACACACACACACACACACACACACACACACACACACACACACACACACACACACCACACACACACACACGTGGAGGGAACGTTGTGTTTGTTTAATATTGTTTTAGGACTATGAAAATGGACTAAAGGATTAGCCTGTGGATTATGAAAACAACCAAAAGAAATGTGAAAATGGGAGAGGAGAAATGACTAGAGACAGTGTTGTTTAACTCACTGACCATGACCCATGAGTTCTTCTTACCTTTGTTCAGTAGAAAAGTCTCCCTCTCTAAACACTATAGGATGACCCATATACCAGTCACTCTTCATGGACACACAGCTGGGAACAGGGGAGGCTGGTCTCTCCTGCTTGATTGGACTTCAACACAACAGAGACAAACATTACATCTCTCATCTACTCATTTTCAGAAATGTTCATAAATTAGATTTTATTGTTTAAGTGTGTTTTTTCACTATCTAATCATGGCATCGGATTGTTCAACGACAGACATGTATTTGTTTAAAATCTATCACTTGATGGTTTCATTTCAGAGAGACAATGTTTTTTTGCAAAATGTTATATATCTGCCTTTCTCTCAAATGAACGGCTCGGTCTTATGTAGCAAAATTTGAAATTGTGTTTTTCACATTTGATAATAGTAGAGCCTCAGAGCTAGAACATGGTATATCATACACTACAGTTGAGGAACAGTGGAAAAGTGTTTCTGCTTTGGAAGATGATATACTTGTAACCTCACTTTGAGAAAATGGCCTTTTAATGTTTTGGTACCTGCTGGAGAGCTCTTTTTGGTCTACATTATTTTGCATGTACATGTTTTTGCATTTTGCATCTACATGTTATTTTGGCAGATAATGTCACCCATCTAAATAAATAGTTTTATATATATAATTAACTAAATGTGTGATGTTTATGGTTAACTTGTTATGGATAGGGGGCAGTATTTTCACGGCCGGATAAAAAACGTACCCGATTTAATCTGATTATTACTCCTGCCCAGAAACTAGAATATGCATATAATTATTAGCTTTGGATAGAAAACACTCCAACGTTTCTAAAACTGTTTGAATGGTTCTGTGAGTATAACAGAACTCATTTGGCAGGCCAAAACCTGAGAAGATTCTGTACAGGAAGTACCCTGTCTGACCATTTCTTGGCCTTCTTGATCATCTCTATCCAAAACAGGGGATCTCTGGCATAACGTGACATTTTCTAACGCTCCCATGGGCTCTCAGAAGGCGCCAGAACTTTGAATGATGACTTTGCAGGCCATGGCTGAAAAACAGTAGCGCATTTGGATAGTGGTCGATCTGAGAACAATGAGACTGGGGGCGCATGCACGAGGAGACTCCATGTTTTTATTTTTTCATCTTTGAACTAGGCTCATAATCTGAGGTAGCAACTACGTCAGATCTACAAATCAATGAGCTAGACCTATCCATTTGGTTTGCAACTCTGTGAACCTACGCAACTCTGTGAACCTGCGATGCAACGATTTCAATGCATATCCAATTACCCAGCAGCCATTTAGAAACAACAAGTCATCAAAAAAAGTGTTATTTCTTAATTAAAAAATGTATTCTGGATGTTTAAAATCGGCCACATCTGAAAAAGAGGACAGGGACATGCGTTTTGTTTAGGTGGTATACCTTTTTCTGAAAACAAATATGGTTAACCATGACCAGAAAATGGTTAACGTTTAGGACTGTGGGCCACCACAATATGTACCCAAGCGAACAGGGATAGCACTCACAAAGTAGCCAGAACCCTGTTAATAATAATAAGTTACCTGATAATAATAATAATAATAATAATAATAATTGAGGTCAGCCTACAAGGTTAATAGTAATTTACCCGAGGTCGGCGTTCACGGTTATTGCCGACAGGTCTCATTGATAACAATAGAGAAGCTGCCATTTTAACGCAGAACAATGAGCTGGGAATAGAATGTTCAGAATGTGAGTTGGCGTCATGGTGCTCAATTGAACTAGTAAGAGCTGGCAGGGTGAAAAATGACCTAAAATAAGGTCTGTTTTTTAGCGATTACTTCATAACATAACGTAATATTATGAAACTGAGCTCAATGGAGGATGCAATGAACTAGTTTTCATCAGAAAAAAAACATTGTTAAAACTGTCATGTGTCCAGCCTACTTGAGGCGCCCGAAAATAATATTCAAAAGTTCGGTCCTTGGACACAGAGGGGTTAAACACTAAAGTTACAGTCCATCTAGTGAAGAGAGGAGAATCGGACAGAGGTAACTTCTGCCGAAGTCGGTCCCTCTCCTTGTTCGGGCGGTGTTCGGCGGTCGACACTACCGGCCTTCTAGCCATCACTGATCCACTTTTCATTTTCCATTGGTTTTGTCTTGTCTTCCATCACATCTGGTTCCAATCCCATCAATGACATGTTGTGTATTTAACTCTCTGTTTCCCCTCATGTCCTTGTCGGAGATTGTTTGTTGTATGTAGGTGTTTATTGTTATTCTGGTGTGGGACGGGTTTCGCACCCTCTATTTGTTATTTTGTATACTTTGGTTTTCTGAGGTTTTGATGTTTATTAAACAGCTCCATTTTTACCAAGTTCATTCTCCTGCGCCTGACTTCCCTGCCACCAGCACGCAACGCATTACAGCATCCGTCAACGAGAGAGGGAGAAGCCTCCACGGGATTTAACAGGTGGAAGAAACAACCGGGGAGCTCCATCGGTCCACAAGAAATGCAGGCAGCCGGTGATGATGTAGTGTTAGCTAGGATAACTAAGATGCTGCTGTTAGAGTAGCTAACTAGCTTACCTAGCTGTACCGACTAGCTAGGATAACTAGGATGCTGCTGGTAGAGTAGCTAGCTAGCTTACCTAGCTGTACCGACTAGCTAGGATAACTAGGATGCTGCTGGTAGAGTAGCTATCTCGCTTTCCTAGCTGTATCGACTAGCTAGGATAACTAGGATGCTGCTGGTAGAGTAGCTAGCTAGCTTACCGAGCTGTATCGACTAGCTAGGATAACTAGGATGCTGCTGGTAGAGTAGCTAGCTAGCTTACCTAGCTGTACCGACTAGCTAGGATAACTAGGATGCTGCTGGTAGAGTAGCTAGCTAGCTTACCTAGCTGTACCGACTAGCTAGGATAACTAGGATGCTGCTGGTAGAGTAGCTAGCTAGCTTACCTAGCTGTACCGACTAGCTAGGATAACTAGGATGCTGCTGGTAGAGTAGCTAGCTAGCTTACCGAGCTTTATCGACTAGCCAGGATAACTAGGATGCTGCTGATAGAGTAGCTAGCTAGCTTTCCTAGCTGTACCGACTAGCTTGGCTAGCTAGCAGGTCGTTCGTCTGTAACCTCGTCTCGAGGATGATGATGAATCCGGTGAACAACAAAATGAAACAAGGACAGAGAGTGAAAAGGATCTGGCGACACTCATACTGTCCCTGACCGTAAAGCAAAAAGCAAATTGAACAATAAACTTCGACATCTCAACACTGTAGCGAACTCCATCGTTGGTATCCAAGATCACCTCAGCCACTCTGCGCGTAACCGGGACAATATGCTTGGCGCCGCACCGGACGTGGACGCGGGCAGTTTTGTACAGGGACGGGGACAGTTCCAGAATGCGGACATGAGCAGTGCAACACAATCAACTAAACCCAGTCTTTCATTTTTTATTATTATTATGAAAAACTATATGTATAGTAATGTATAGTAATGTATAGTATTGTATAGTAATGTATAGTAATGTATAGTATTGTATAGTATTGTATAGTAATGTATAGTAATGTATAGTATTGTATAGTAATGTATAGTAATGTATAGTATTGTATAGTATTGTATAGTATTGTATAGTAATGTATTGTATTGTATTGTATAGTAATGTATTGTATTGTAATGTATTGTATTGTAATGTATAGTATAGTATAGTATTGTATAGTAATGTATTGTATTGTATAGTAATGTATTGTATTATAATGTATTGTATTGTATTGTAATGTATTGTATTATATTGTATAGTATTGTATAGTATTGTATAGTATTGTATAGTATTGTATAGTAATGTATAGTATTGTATAGTATTGTATAGTATTGTATAGTATTGTATAGTAATGTATTGTATTGTATTGTATTGTATTGTATTGTAATGTATTATATTGTATTGTATTGTATTGTAATGTATTGTATTGTAATGTATAGTATTGTATAGTATTGTATAGTAATGTATTGTATTGTATTGTAATGTATTGTAATGTATTGTAATGTATTGTATTGTATTGTATTGTAATGTATTGTATAATATTGTATAGTATTGTTTAGTAATGTATTGTATTGTATTGTATTGTATTGTATTGTAATGTATTGTATTGTAATGTATTGTATTGTATTGTATTGTATTGTAATGTATTGTGTTGTATTGTATTGTATTGTATAGTAATGTATAGTATTGTATAGTATTGTATTGTATTGTATTGTAATGTATTGTATTGTAATGTATTGTATTGTATTGTATTGTATTATAATGTATTGTAATGTATTGTAATGTATTCTATTGTAATGTATTGTAATGTATTGTAATGTATAGTATAGTATTGTATAGTAATGTATTGTATTGTATTGTATTGTAATGTATTGTAATGTATAGTATAGTATTGTATAGTAATGTATAGTATTGTATAGTATTGTATAGTATTGTATAGTAATGTATTGTATTGTATTGTATAGTAATGTATTGTATTGTAATGTATTGTATTGTAATGTATAGTATAGTATAGTATTGTATAGTAATGTATTGTATTGTATAGTAATGTATTGTATTATAATGTATTGTATTGTATTGTATTGTAATGTATTGTATTGTATTGTATTATATTGTATAGTATTGTATAGTATTGTATAGTATTGTATAGTATTGTATAGTAATGTATAGTATAGTATAGTATTGTATAGTAATGTATTGTATAGTAATGTATTGTATTGTATTGTATTGTATTGTAATGTATTCTATTGTAATGTATTGTATAGTAATGTATTGTATTGTAATGTATTATATTGTATTGTATTGTAATGTATTGTATTGTATAGTAATGTATAGTATTGTATAGTATTGTATAGTAATGTATTGTATTGTATTGTAATGTATTGTATTGTATTGTATTGTAATGTATTGTAATGTATAGTATAATATTGTATAGTATTGTTTAGTATTGTATTGTATTGTAATGTATTGTATTGTAATGTATTGTATTGTATTGTAATATATTGTATTGTATTGTAATGTATTGTGTTGTATTGTAATGTATTGTGTTGTATTGTATTGTATAGTAATGTATAGTATTGTATAGTATTGTATTGTATTGTATTGTATTGTAATGTATTGTATTGTATTGTAATGTATTGTATTGTATTGTATTGTATTATAATGTATTGTAATGTATTGTAATGTATTCTATTGTAATGTATTGTAATGTATTGTAATGTATAGTATAGTATTGTATAGTAATGTATTGTATTGTATTGTATTGTAATGTATTGTAATGTATAGTATAGTATTGTATAGTAATGTATTGTATTGTATTGTAATGTATAGTAATGTATTGTATTGTGTTATAATGTATTGTATTGTATTGTATTGTATTGTAATGTATTGTAATGTATTGTAATGTATTGTAATGTATTGTATTGTATTGTATTGTAATGTATTGTATTGTATTGTAATTCATTGTATTGTAAAAAAGTCAGCCAGAGTTGACGTGGGCCATCGTTCAAATAAAGAGATGCCTCCCTGACCACCAGTGTGTTTGGATATAATGAAGATCAGTTCAGTGAAGAAGAACCACTAGAGTTCTGATCAAAGAACCCTATAAAGGGTTCTATATAGAAGTTTAGTGGTTCTGTATATTAAGCAAGATAGAACCCTTCTTGGTTTAAACAGGAGTGAATACCGTGTTGATATAATGGTAATATTGTCTGAATTCCGCTTGTAACAACAATCAGAACTAGTAAAACAATAAAGTTATGCCTGCCAACATATTAGGCAATAATTAAGAGTAGGCAAAACGATTGTGTCATACCAAAATTCTATAGGTGTGTGTGTGTTGGTGAGACAACCACATATCACAGTCAAATATACAGGATACAAACATTTCATTCCAGCTATATAGTGTTTTGCAAAAGAAAAATTCATACACAAAAAATCTATGAATTAAAATCTTAGAACAACAATATTTTACAGACTCCTGAAGGTACCCGTAAGCAATCATTTCTGATGAAAAATAATAAATGTGAAAAAATTGTCGGTATAACATTTTAGAAACAAAGTTCTTAAACGACATTGTCATCTCACCTCTTAGTTTTGATGTCATGTCCCCCAGAGAGATGCATTTTAGAGGCAGGGCCCCCTTCCTTCCTCTCCCCAGAGAAACTCATTTTAGAGGCAGGGCCCCCCTCCTCTCTCTCCCCAGAGAAAATAATTTTAGAGGCAGGGCCCCCCTCCTCTCTCTCCCCAGAGAAACTCATTTTAGAGGCAGGTTCCCCCTCTCTCTCCCCAGAGAGACTCATTTTAGAGGCAGGGCCCCCCTCCTCTCTCTCCCCAGAGAGACTCATTTTAGAGGCAGGACCCCTAAACAGAGATCCAGCACGTTGGTTGTGGTTAACACAGTGACAACTAATTATTGAATATCAATTGTTGTATTTTATTCATTATCTCTTAGAAATAAAACATTTACTAACAGACATAGAAAGACACATCCAAACAGTTAGGTGATTTAATATTTTTCACCCTTTCTCCATGTAGTGGAACTAATAATAATAAAACAATTTAACAACAATAATATTAATAATAATAATGTGTCACTTTCTCTTTTAATAATTTCTCTCATTCTAGTGTGTTGCTTTGTTTAACAGGTATGATATTATTATGCTGTTACTGAATTCAGTTCATAATAACAATGTTAAGAAAAGTATGTTCAGTGGTTTCAAACCAAATTACACAGGAAAGAGGAGCTCATTGTAGTTTAGAAAACAAATTTTACGATATTTTGAAAGACGATTTACAACTTATACATAAAAATATACAAATTGTAAAATAACCACAATATACGAATATATGAACAATATGTTTTTGAATTTGACTTGACTACGCCCAGTTAGCGCCATTTTGTATGATTGAACTGTCACATAACTGTCCCAGGTGAAATGGACTGTTAGATCTGAGTGTTTTACTGTCAGTCACTATACTAAAATAACACCATACATTTAATTTCTCTACACACTTTACAATAATCCCTGAGAAGATTCTTACCTTGTAGCCTGAATTCACAGCCAGAACATGTCAAGTCATTGAGATATTTTCCGTTGTGCTGAGAGAGCAGCTTCCTGATGACAAGTGGCTCTGTATCTATGTTCTAGGTACAGTTGATCTTTGGATGCAATAATATCTGGTCAAAGTCTAGTGACACAACACCATAGTATATCATAAACATAACAGCAGTTGGCCAGAAAAGGCCATGACATACTATAAAACAGGGTTTGTCAACTAGATTTGGCTTCGGGTGTCACGGTTGTCATAGAGAGGAGCGGACCAAAGTGCAGCGTGATTATCGTTTCACATATTTTATTGAACTGTGAAACTATGCAATACATACACATAAACTAAAGAACAAAAAACAACAAACCGTGATGCAGAGGTGAAACATACACTACTCAAAAACAATCTCCCACAAACCCAGGTGGGAAAAACACCTACTTAAGTATGATCTCCAATTAGAGACAACGATGACCAGCTGCCTCTAATTGGGGACGTTCCCCTGGAAGGACACACCACCGGGGACGTTCCCCTGGAAGGTATTGTTACACCAACAAAAAAAGGGAGATTATATTATTTTATACTAATACAATTGCTTAGAGAAAGAGATTTAGTTTAACATGTAATTCTCAAAAGGTAGGGGTCTGAATTATTGCCACCCATGTTTTCAATACTCCAGCACCCTACCCTTGGGAGGATAATGACACTGAAATGTTTAATGAGATTAGAGAACACATTGGGTGGGACCTTAGACCATTCCTCCATACAGAATCTCTCCATGTCCTTGATTTATTTAGTCTGCCTTATGGACTGCCCTGTTCAATTCAAACCACAGGTTTTCAATGGAGTTCAAGTCCAAAGACTGAGATGACTGAGATTTTGTGCCAAATAACCGTTTCTTCGTGGATATTGATGTGTCTTGCTGGAAGACCCACTTATGGCCAAGTTTCAGCCTCCTAGCAGAGAGGTAACCAGGTTTTGGGCTAAAATATCCTGGTAGTGGGTAAAGTTTATTTATTTTATACAGTAATTTTAGCTAATATTTATCAAGGGTATCAATAACTAGGTTCTTGTTTTGATATCTAGTTATTTGACTGAGTCAGAAATACAGATGTGGAGTAGATGTAGTTTGTTTTAAATTCTCATTAAAAAATGAACTAATCAAACAACACTTGTTGCTCTTTGTACGTGTTGATATAATATTCATATTTAATGGAGAGGAAAAAAACGTTTCCCTAAACTGCTTTATAATATTATAATTCAATGAAGAATAAAAATAGTTTTCCCTCCTCAACTGCGTTTCCTCCCTCCAGACAGCAGATGGCGATATGTGTCTTTCAGGCGATGTTTCTAGTGTGACGTATAATCTAGTGGACGGAACGCTTCTTCAACAACTGCAGCCACCTCGGTAGCTCGCTAGCCGACAAAGTCGGAACATTCAAGTTCTTTAGACACTTTCCTGGTTTAATTGTAACTGTGATTTAAACATACTTATGTGTAAACAACTAGCTACTCCATTTAATTTAATATTTACGTTGTAAGTCAACTAGCTGGCTGGTTAAGTTAGCACTAGCCTAGCTAGCTAACATCCCCGACCATGCGCTCACTGAGTTACTCTCCTCCTGCTAAAGAAGAGGTCTGTTGGACGGAGAAAAAAGCTCTGGGGCTGAACATTGTCGTGAAAGAGGAGAAGGAAGAGGAGGATGTCACAGTAAAACAAGAAGTAGAGGGTGAGGCTGTTACCGTGAAAGAAGAAGAGAAAGACGTTACAGAGAAAGAAGAGGAAGACGCGTTCAGAGTGAAAGAGGAGGAGGATGTTATTGTGAAAGAAGAGGAGGAAGTGAAAGAAAATGAAGACGTTTTTGGAATGAAGGATGAAGAGGGGGAGATTACTGTCACATTAGAGGAGGACGAAGAAGAGAAGACTGGAGAACTGATTAACACCAGTAAATACAGTGAGTACTATCTAATAAAACAGGGACATTGATCTGATTAACACCAGTAAATACAGTGAGTACTATCTAATAAAACAGGGACATTGATCTGATTAACACCAGTAAATACAGTGAGTACTATCTAATAAAACAGGGACATTGATCTGATTAACACCAGTAAATACAGTGAGTACTATCTAATAAAACAGGGACATTGATCTGATTAACACCAGTAAATACAGTGAGTAGTATCTTATAAAACAGGGACATTGATCTGATTAACACCAGTAAATACAGTGAGTACTATCTTATAAAACAGGGACATTGATCTGATTAACACCAGTAAATACAGTGAGTACTATCTAATAAAACAGGGACACAAACTCTGCAGTTGTTGAACTAATGTGTGATTTTTAAAAGGGCATTCTACACTTGAATATGTTTTTGTACTGTCGGGAATTGTTCATGACGTCCTTTCCTGTTGAAAAGTGATATATAAATACAGTAAATTATAAACACACTAAAGGGAAACAAATAAATGTTTTGAGCAAAATAGTGTTTTTTTAACAACTGCAAACTAGAAGGAGTGAGTGATGTCATAGTAAGGCCTCCAAGGAGTTGGCTTGATGGGAAGTCGTGATGTCATCCAATAGGAGACTGATCTTCATGTGAATATTCATTATTCTTTTTAAAATCCTTCCTGTTCTGTCAAGTTGGTTGTTGATCATTGCTAGAAAGCCGTTTTCAAGTCTTGCCATAGACTTTCAAGACGATTTAAGTCCAAACTGTAACTAGGTCACTCAGGAACATTCAATGTCATCTTGGTAAGCTCCTCCAGTGTAGATTTTGCCTTGTGATTTAGGTTATTGTCCTGTTAGGACAGTTTTTTGTATTCAGATTTCTGAAATGCTCTCTAACTACGTAACACTTAGTGTCTCCTTATATGACGCTGGGAAAATAGTTTTCATGGGCACAGAAATCCTAAATCATTTCAGAGTTTGCTAAATCCAATGGTTCTAACCGAGAGTCACCTTAACTTTATTGACAACACCCAAATGGTTACTGTCATTAACGCGGTTCTTCAATAATTGCACATAATACTGTAGCTGTTTAGTTACAGTCACATGTTCAACTATCATCAGCTGATCCAGGAAATCATTTTCTGAATGACAGTCACATGACAAACATCAGGACATGCAACAACAACCAAAGTGCTTCTTCATTCATTACTCTGGTAAAGACAGTTTTGCTGTGCTCCATGTTGGATCCAACATCCCTAACAAATTGATGTTTATAAAGTGTTATTGTCTGCTTGATTTACAGTAGGGTCTCGTTAGTCTGTTTGGACACAGAGATACTTAGCTCATCATGTGTAGAGAACTGTTCCTTGATGGATAGGCTATTGTACAACACACAGAGATATTTTCCTATATTTGTTGTTATGGGTCCTACAGTAGGTCTATGTTGTTGTTAGGTGAAGTTATGGGTCTTACAGTAGGTCTATGTTATTGTTAGGTGAAGTTATGGGTCCTACAGTAGGTCTATGTTATTATTAGGTGAAGTTATGGGTCCTACAGTAGGTCTATGTTATTGTTAGGTGACGTTATGGGTCCTACAGTAGGTCTATGTTGTTGTTAGGTGACGTTATGGGTCCTACAGTAGGTCTATGTTGTTATTAGGTGAAGTTATGGGTCCTACAGTAGGTCTGTTATTGTTAGGTGAAGTTATGGGTCCTACAGTAGGTCTATGTTATTGTTAGGTGAAGTTATGGGTCCTACAGTAGGTCTATGTTGTTGTTAGGTGAAGTTATGGGTCCTACAGTAGGTCTATGTTATTGTTAGGTGAAGTTATGGGTCCTACAGTAGGTCTATGTTATTGTTAGGTGAAGTTATGGGTCCTACAGTAGGTCTATGTTGTTGTTATGGGTCCTACAGTAGGTCTATGTTATTGTTATGGGTCCTAGAGGACACTATGTATGTCATGCAACAACAACCAAAGTGCTTCGTTCATTACATAGGTATGATTGTTGTTAGGTGAAGTTATGGGCCAATTTGGCAAACAGTGTACAAACCCTCATTGTCAGGCTGATGGAAAAGCCAAAGAGCATTTTACTGGTTGAAGTGTTTTTTAAGTACAAAGTGGTTGATTTGCGATGACGACACAAACATTATATTAAATAGAACATTAAAACGAGCCTTACAATTATAATCCAAGGTAGTGTGAAATGCACTCATAAGCAACCTGGAAATGGAGGTTACTCCCCTGAGTTTTCCCCATTCACATTCAGAATACATCGTGAAAAACTAAAATCTTTGCTCACCATTTTTGCTCCAGGCAGATATACTACATCCATAACTAGTGGTTTCCTCATTACCAGATATACTACATCCATAACTAGTGGTTTCCTCATTACCAGATATACTACATCCATAACTAGTGGTTTCCTCATTACCAGATATACTACATCCATAACTAGTGGTTTCCTCATTACCAGATATACTACATCCATAACTAGTGGTTTCCTCATTACCAGATATACTACATCCATAACTAGCGGTTTCCTCATTAGCAGATATACTACATCCATAACTAGCGGTTTCCTCATTACCAGATATACTACATCCATAACTAGTGGTTTCCTTATTAGCAGATATACTACATCCATAACTAGTGGTTTCCTCATTACCAGATATACTACATCCATAACTAGTGGTTTCCTCGTTACCAGATATACTACATCCATAGCTAGTGGTTTCCTCATTACCAGATATACTACATCCATAGCTAGTGGTTTCCTCATTACCAGATATACTACATCCATAACTACTGGTTTCCTCATTACCAGATATACTACATCCATAACTAGTGGTTTCCTCATTACCAGATATACTACATCCATAACTAGTGGTTTCCTCATTACCAGATATACTACATCCATAACTAGTGGTTTCCTCATTACCAGATATACTACATCCATAACTAGTGGTTTCCTCATTACCAGATATACTACATCCATAACTAGTGGTTTCCTCATTAGCAGATATACTACATCCATAACTAGTGGGTTCCTCATTACCAGATATACTACATCCATAACTAGTGGTTTCCTCATTATCAGATATACTACATCCATAACTAGTGGTTTCCTCATTACCAGATATACTACATCCATAACTAGTGGTTTCCTCATTACCAGATATTCTACATCCATAACTAGTGGTTTCCTCATTAGCAGATATACTACATCCATAACTAGTGGTTTCCTCATTAGCAGGGAGGAGTTTCTGCAACCAAATTGTGTCGCCCTTATAGTCCAAACACAGAAAGGGGCAGAATATTGGAGACCAAAAGTCGTCTGGCACACTGCTTAGAGTTTCAACAACATGAATAACTTATTTCTAGCCTACAATCATCAATGTCACTATTGTGAAAACAAGACAAAATATGACTATTCTTGCTCATTTTAAGACAATTGTCAAATCATTTTTACATTCATTACAGATGTCAATTGTTGTCCAACATCATGGCTCCGCTGTTGGCATCACCTTTTACAGTGGATTACCGCTGTTGTGGGCCTTTAACCATCTGTATGACTTTGTTGTTCACACAGGAGAGAGATGTGACTATCGTGGATCCTCTGGGGAGCCTCAACAACCTCATGATGCTGACGAGGCAGAGAAGAGTCTCTCCACATTAGAACACCTCAATAAACACCAGCAGAGATCCACAGGGAAGAGAACTCACTGCTGCTCTGACTGTGGGAAGAGATTCACCTCCTCATCAGGCATTAAAATTCATCAGAGAATTCACACAGGAGAGAAATCTTTTAGCTGTGGTCAATGTGGGAAGAGTTTTACTTGGTCAACCAGCCTGATATCACACCAGAGAATCCACACAGGAGAGAAACCTAATAGCTGTGATCAATGTGGGAAGAGTTTTACTTCATCTAGCCATCTGACTCGACACCAGAGAACACACACAGGATAGAAATCTTATAGCTGTGGTCAATGTGGGAAGAGTTTTGCTGATTCTGGCTATCTGACTCGACACCAGAGAATACACACAGGAGAGAAATCTTATAGCTGTGATCAATGTGGGAAGAGTTTTACAACATCTGACCATCTGACTCGACACCAGAGAACACACACAGGAGAGAAACCTTATAGCTGTGGTCAATGTAACAAGAGATTCTCCGGTAAAAGACATCTGATCAAACATCAGAAAATACATGAATGAGTTGTTTCATGATATCAATGAATTAATGTGACAATGTAGAATGTTTTACCATTGTAGTAGGAGTATTTTAATGATGTCACAATGTAGAATGTTTAACATTGTAGAAGGAGTATTTTAATGATGTCACAATGTAGAACCCTAAACGTTTGTCCCCTGTTCTATTGATTTCAACATGATATGGATATTAGCCTCAGGGGGAAAATCCAGGCTCTGAATTGGAAGAGTTACTATTTATGTGATTTAATAAAAAGTGACTAACAAAAAAAGAGTTGTAACACTTACCATGTTGGTGACCCACTGGAATCAAAATGCAACACTTCAAAATGTAGCTAGCTGTTTTCTACAAATTGTCCTCTAACCAGGGATGTACACATTATTCCCAGATTCCGTGTGATTTTTGAGCTGTTAGTTTTAACAGGATGTGCAACCTCATCTCCCTCCTCTCTGCACAATTGATTTCAACATGATATCGATGAGTTGTGACAAATAAGTGTTGTTCCTTTAGTTTAGGGACCCCTAAATTTAAATGCATCACTCCAAAATGTAGCTGACTGTCTTCTGCAGGTTGTCCTCTAACCAGTGAGGTAAAATATATCTCCATTTCCATGTGTTTTTTGTTTTGTTGTGTTAGTTTCAAGAGCAGATTCAACCTGATTTCCCCCCAAATGGATATAAGATTTGTGTTTTGTGTTTAGCTAGTGCGTTGCTATGGATCTTTATTTATTTTGACTGCATGTTTTTCCGTATTGGAGATGAGTTTTGTTTGGGTTCCAAGGAGACGAGAGTTCTAGAAGCTAGTGGGATTTAGAAAGAGTTCTAGAAGCTAGTGGGATTTAGGAAGAGGAGAGTTCTAGAATCTAGTGAGTTTTAGGAAGACGAGTGTTCTAGAAGCTAGTGGGATTTAGGATTCTATAGAAAGAAAAAGGAGAAACAAATAATCCTATTGTATATTATTATTTAGAAATACGTGTTTTTTTCTTCTTTTTAATTGTTGACAGCCAGTAGACACCATGTTTATATTGGTGAAGGTGAATCATTCTAGTTGATTATAATGTGAAATGGAAGTTGTTTTCTGTTGGTGGTGAGCAAACTTGTCCAACATAAATATAGGATATATTTGTTGTCTTAAGGTGTTACAGGCTTTCGTTTTTCCATTTATGTTTTGAGGTTGGACTTTAGCACGTCTAGCTCGTAGCGCGTCTAGCTCGTTAGCACGTCTAGCCCGTTAGCACGTCTAGCTCGTCAGCACGTCTAGCTCGTCAGCACGTCTAGCTCGTCAGCCCGTCTAGCTCGTTAGCACGTCTAGCTCGTCAGCACGTCTAGCTCGTCAGCACGTCTAGCTCGTCAGCCCGTCTAGCTCGTTAGCACGTCTAGCTCGTTAGCCCGTCTAGCTCGTTAGCACGTCTAGCTCGTTAGCCCGTCTAGCTCCGTCAGCTCGTCTAGCTCGTTAGCCCGTCTAGCTCGTTAGCACGTAGGACGCACTGATTGGTGTCACCTCGTTAGTCAGTATGTGTTACACCTGTGCTGGCTTGTCCATCTCGTTAGTGGGAAGGTGTTTCACCTGAGCTGGTCCAGGTTCTATTTAAGAGTGTCTGGCCCAGTGCTCCAGTTGTCTTGATACATGTGGAGAGTCAACACCTTTAGTTGCTCCACCTTTTTGGTTTGCTTCCTGTCTTTAAGTTTGGTGTGGGATTTTCTTTTGTTTTCCTCTTCTTGGGCAGATTTAGTGGGTCTCATGGTGGGTGTCTTTTAGGTCCCAGTTGTTGTTACTAGTCAACTTCCAGTGGACACCCCCATAGTGTCTTTCAGAGCCCCTCCTAAAAAACAAGTTATATTTTGGGTTGGATATTGCATCATATTGTTGATATTTTAATCAATGGCGTTTCCTTACAATGCTCATTAGTCTTTCAGTTGTTATTATTGTTTTTTATCCTCATATTTGTGTACTAAATATTTCTCATTATTTTCATAGTTTTTTCCTGTGAAGCCATTGTGTTGCATCCATGTCTGAAATGTGCTGTATAAATAAAGCTTGATTTGATTTGAACATATTATAAAACAAATTAACCCAATGACCGATCAATCAACAGACTCTTGGTCCACCTTAGTATGAAAAACTGTATCAATCCCACTTTTCCAGCCTGCTGAAGGCGTGGTGGAGTGGTAAACACCACCCCCGGCTCTACCAGGGGCTTGAGGTGGTCTCCCACAGCTCTGCTTATGTCATGTTCTGTGACCTTGCTGTTCCATTTATTGACTGTCCCTGCAACACAGAAACACATTTAGTCATATTATATAAAACACTCAATGTAATGTATATGGAGCATCTATGGCCTCAGTTACACCTGGCACCAACATGTGACTTCTGTCATCTGATCTCTCCAAGCTGCATTAGGTTCAGATCTACCAGGATGGGCCTTTGACACAGTCAGGCCACTGAATATGCATCAGCAATGTAAAGAGATGGGGTGAATGAGGGGAAAAGTAAATTTGACACAAATTACCTTCATAACAAATCAAATGTTGTTGGTCACATACAGGTGTTCAGCAGATGTTATTGCAGGTGTAGTGAAATGCTTGTCCTTCTAGTTCCCACAGTGCAGGAATATCTAACAAGTGATGTTTCTATATGATAACAATAGAGTAATATATTTAACGCCCCTCCCTCTGTCTGCCTTATTCTCTCTGCTCTTGTTTCCTTATTAGGATGCCGGTGGGCGGAGCTGGGAGGGTCGTCAGCTAAATGGGAAGCACCTGGGCCCGGGTGTGTCCCAGGATAAAGAGACCTCTTCCACAGTCATGAAGGGAGACTCTCTCCATGCAGACACCTTGTTGATTTTGGTTGTGTTATCTAATAAATATATATTTTTGATACTCCTTGTCTCCACATTGTCTCCCTTTTGTTGCGAACTCAGAGCTGGTTCATAACAGAATGGAATTAGGAATATATGGATAAACAATGTCAGAGCAGCATAGACTGAGATACAGTTTATACATATGAGATGAGAAATGCAAGATATGTAAACATTATTAAAGTGACTAGTGTTCCATTTATTAAAGTGGCCAATGATGTCAAGTCTATATGTAGGCTGCAGCCTCTCTGTGCTATTTAACAGTCTGATGGCCTTGAGATAGAAGCTGTTTTTCAGTCTTTCGGTCCCAGCTTTGATGCACCTGTACTGATCTCGCCTTCTGAATGATAGCGGGGTGAACAGGCAGTGGCTCCGGTAATAACTAAGAACATGTATGTATGCCTGGGGGGAAATTCACTTTCATACAGCAATACCAGTGGACAATTTGCACTAAATAAACATAAATGGAACATATTCCCTTTTGCTGACGTGATGAACCACTAAGGGGACATAAATATTTAATCCCAAAACTTTCCCTTTGGTTTAACTGTTTAAGACGGTCCCCTTTTCTAATAGAGGCCGGAATGTGATCAATACCCACAGCTTGTAGGTGTAACCGATGTGAAATGGCTAGTTAGTTAGCGGTGGTGCGCGCTAATAGCGTTTCAATCGGTGACGTCACTCGCTCTGAGACTTGAAGTAGGGTTTCCCCTTGCGTTGCAAGGGCTGCGGATTTTGTGGCGCGATGGGTAACGTTGCTTCGTGGGGTGTCAGTTGTTGATGTGTGCAAGGCTCCCTGGTTTGAGCCCAGGTTGGGGCGAAGAGAGGGAGGCAGGGTTGCCTTGGTGTAAGGACTTATAGTGCCTTGCCATGGGGTAGTCGTCATTGCCTACCCGTATGGCGTACTTGTGTTCCGCTAGGCGGTCTTGAAGGCGTCTCTTTGTCCGTCCAATGTAGAACACCTTGCACTGTGGACATTCCAATCTATAGATGACATGAGTGGTTTTGCAGTTAATGAAATGCTTGACGTAATACTCCATTTTGGAAGCTGTGTCTACAAAATACTTTTTCTGTGCAATATTTCTGCAGTGGTTATATTTAAAAGAGCCCTTGGGTTTGTGGTCAAGCCAAGTTTTTTGAGAGTCACCCGGAAGATAACTGTGTACTAATTTATCATTTAGGGTAGGACATCTTTTAAAGCTTATGACTGGTGGCTCAGGAAAGACTTGGTGTAGTAGAGTATCACTTTGGATAATTCCCCAATTATTTTGAATGATTATTTTAATGTTCTCTGCTTCAGTACTGTATTTTGTGGGTATTGATCACGTTCCGGCCTCTATTAGAAAAGGGGACCGTCTTAAACAGTTAAACCAAAGGGAAAGTTTTGGGATTTACAAACTACAGGCCACTAAATACCCTGGTTTACATGAAGATATGGATTTACAAACTACAGGCCACTAAATACCCTGGTTTACATGAAGATATGGATTTACAAACTACAGGCCACTAAATACCCTGGTTTACATGAAGATATGGATTTACAAACTACAGGCCACTAAATACCCTGGTTTACATGAAGATATGGATTTACAAACTACAGGCCACTAAATACCCTGGTTTACATGAAGATATGGATTTACAAACTACAGGCCACTAAATACCCTGGTTTACATGAAGATATGGATTTACAAACTACAGGCCACTAAATACCCTGGTTTACATGAAGATATGGATTTACAAACTACAGGCCACTAAATACCCTGGTTTACATGAAGATATGGATTTACAAACTACAGGCCACTAAATACCCTGGTTTACATGAAGATATGGATTTACAAACTACAGGCCACTAAATACCCGGGTTTAAATGAAGATATGGATTTACAAACTACAAGCCACTAAATACCCTGGTTTACATGAAGATATGGATTTACAAACTACAGGCCACTAAATACCCTGGTTTACATGAAGATATGGATTTACAAACTACAGGCCACTAAATACCCTGGTTTACATGAAGATATGGATTTACAAACTACAGGCCACTAAATACCCTGGTTTACATGAAGATATGGATTTACAAACTACAGGCCACTAAATACCCTGGTTTACATGAAGATATGGATTTACAAACTACAGGCCACTAAATACCCTGGTTTACATGAAGATATGGATTTACAAACTACAGGCCACTAAATACCCTGGTTTACATGAAGATATGGATTTACAAACTACAGGCCACTAAATACCCTGGTTTACATGAAGATATGGATTTACAAACTACAGGCCACTAAATACCCTGGTTTACATGAAGATATGGATTTACAAACTACAGGCCACTAAATACCCTGGTTTACATGAAGATATGGATTTACAAACTACAGGCCACTAAATACCCTGGTTTACATGAAGATATGGATTTACAAACTACAGGCCACTAAATACCCTGGTTTACATGAAGATATGGATTTACAAACTACAGGCCACTAAATACCCTGGTTTACATGAAGATATGGATTTACAAACTACAGGCCACTAAATACCCTGGTTTACATGAAGATATGGATTTACAAACTACAGGCCACTAAATACCCTGGTTTACATGAAGATATGGATTTACAAACTACAGGCCACTAAATACCCTGGTTTACATGAAGATATGGATTTACAAACTACAAGCCACTAAATACCCTGGTTTACATGAAGATATGGATTTACAAACTACAAGCCACTAAATACCCTGGTTTACATGAAGATATGGATTTACAAACTACAAGCCACTAAATACCCTGGTTTACATGAAGATATGGATTTACAAACTACAGGCCACTAAATACCCTGGTTTACATGAAGATATGGATTTACAAACTACAGGCCACTAAATACCCTGGTTTACATGAAGATATGGATTTACAAACTACAGGCCACTAAATACCCTGGTTTACATGAAGATATGGATTTACAAACTACAAGCCACTAAATACCCTGGTTTAAATGAAGATATGGATTTCTCACCCTTCCTGTAGGGTTGTGATAGGTCCATTCCTGTAGGGTTGTGATGGGTCCATTTGCTATCATCTAGTGGTCTTTCTTCTCAATTGCCCTCAGCTATGTTTAGACTGTTGTTCATGTTTTGTTGGGTTCAAGTGTACTAGGGAATAGATTGCTTTCTTGTTCTTGACTTCTCTCCCAGACATGTTTAGGGTTGGAACTACCTTGCTGGGTGTTCTAGTGCCTCTAGCTTGGAGTTGTATTATCTTTCCTTTTTTGTGATGACACAGCCACAGTGTTTCACTTTTTAATGTGTATAGTATTGCTTACTAGGTGTGTCCAATCAATTTTGTAACCACTCCCTCTCCAATTAGGGCTAATTGGAAAAGCTGTTAAAAAGAGGACATTGTATCATTTCTTTGTACTCCCTGACGAAGGCCATGCAGCCGAAACGCGTTGGATTTTTTAAAAAACATTGTTTCTATTGAACATGCCATACTAATAAAGGCATTTTAATCAATTATATGAAGAGTGCCTTGGTCCTCCTTTCTTTTTGATGACCAACTCACCCCTTTTACCAAAGAGCACCTTCTGTCTACCAACATTTACTATTGTGTACCTTAGTAGCACTTCCCTTCCTCATTTTTCTACTAGTTGAAAATAACTTCTATTTCACATTATAATCAACTACAATGCTTCACCTTCACCAATATAAACATGGTGTCTACTGGCTGTCAACAATTATAAACAAGAAAAAATATATATATTCTCCCCACTAGCTTCTAGAACTCTCGTCTTCCTAAAACTCACTAGCTTCTAGAACTCTCGTCCCCTTGGAACGAGCCCAAACAAAACTCATCTCCGACACGGAAAAACGTGCAGTCAAAATAAATTGTGATCTATAGCAACGCACTAGCTAAACGCAAAAAAACGAATCTTCTTGACTGCCCACCCTTGAGACAATCAGAAACCAAGTTGTCCTTACCACAGACATGTCTGATTTCAAGAGGAAACTCCTGCAATATCCGTAGTAACTTTCCACCTCACTGCAGAGCTTCTCTCTCTTTTCAGGGTTCACTAGATAGGCATGTTGTTGGAACGGGGCCCAGTCCCCAATGTCATGCTCTAGTACATTTGGGTTGGCACATCTGAGAATGAACCCTGATATTCTAAAAACAGGGCAACAATGTCATTATAATTGCACCAAAAAAATTGTCAGTTGGTTGCATAAATAATTTTCACTACTAAATGTTACATGAAATGTAAATATTTGATTGCATAGTCATATTTTCAACGTCATTTTGCTAGATGGGATATCCCCAATGTCAAAACAGTTTTAACGTGTCCAAATCAATAACCAATATGCAGAAACAGTTTGTGATAAATTGAAAACCTAAACATAACATGTGCTATATACACAAACATCTGCCACAATAATTATATTACTTGTATTATTTAAAACAAGCACCTTATAAAACTGTACAAGCACCAGAAACACTGTTGTTTTGACAAGTAGCAATAAATCACTGATATCGATTAGGGGGGAAATCAGGTTGTACGTGCTGTTGAAACTAACACAACTAAAAAAACACATGGAAATGGGAGATATATTTCACCTCACTGGTTAGAGGACAACCTGCAGAAGACAGTCAGCTACATTTTGGACTGATACATTTAAATTTAGGGGTCCCTAAACAAAGGAACACAACACTTATTTGTCATAACTCATCGATATCATGTGGATTTTTTTTTCTTTTTACCGTTGTTTTACCAGTTAAGTTGACTGAGAACACATTCTCATTTACAGCAACAACCTGGGGAATAGTTACAGGGGAGAGGAGGGGAATGAACGAGCCAATTGTAAGCTGGGGATGATTAGGTGGCCGTGATGGTATGAGGGCCAGATTGGGAATTTAGCCAGGACACCGGGGTTAACACCCATACTCTTACAATAAGTGCAATGGGATCTTTAATGACCTCAGAGAGTCAGGACACCCGTTTAACGTCCCATCCGAAAGACTGCACCCTACACTGGGCAGTCACTGCCCTGGGGCATTGGGATATTGTTTAGACCAGAGGAAAGAGTGCCTCCGACTGGCCCTCCAACACCACTTCCAGCAGCATCTGGTCTCCCATCCAGGGACTGACCAGGACCAACCCTGCTTAGCTTCAGAAGCAAGCCAGCAGTGGGATGCAGGGTGGTATGCTGCTGGCAATCAATTGTGCGAAAGGAGGGAGATGAGGTTACACGTCCTGTTAAAACGAACAGCTCAAAAACCACACGGAATCTGGGGATAATGTGTACATCCCTGGTCAGAGGACAATTTGTAGAAAACAGCTCGCTACATTTTGAAGTGTTGCATTTTGATTCAAGTGGGTCACCAACATGGTAAGTGTAACACAACTCTTTTTGTTAAATCACATAAATAGTAACTCTTCCATTTCAGAGCCTGGATTTTCCACCTGAGGTTAATATCCATATCATGTTGAAATCAATAGAACAGGGGACAAACGTTTAGGGTTCTACATTGTGACATCATTAAAATACTCCTTCTACAATGTTAAAACATTCTACATTGTGACACTATTAAAATACTCCTTCTACAATGTTAAAACATTCTACATTGTGACATTTCATTGATATCATGAAACAACTCCTTCATGTATTTTCTGATGTTTGATCAGAGGTCTTTTATCTGTGAATCTCTTGTCACACTGATCACAGCTATAAGGTTTCTCTCCTGTGTGTGTTCTCTGGTGTTGAGTCAGAGTGCTAGATGTAGTAAAACTCTTCCCACATTGACCACAGCTATAAGGTTTCTCTCCTGTGTGTGTTCTCTGGTGTTTAGTCAGAGTGCTAGATGTAGTAAAACTCTTCCCACATTGACCACAGCTATAAGGTTTCTCTCCTGTGTGTGTTCTCTGGTGTAAAGTCAGATATCTAGATGTAGTAAAACTCTTCCCACATTGACCACAGCTATAAAGTTTCTCTCCTGTGTGTGTTCTCTGGTGTTGAGTCAGAGTGCTAGATGTAGTAAAACTCTTCCCACATTGACCACAGCTATAAGGTTTCTCTCCTGTGTGTGTTCTCTGGTGTAAAGTCAGATATCTAGATGTAGTAAAACTCTTCCCACATTGACCACAGCTATAACGTTTCTCTCCTGTGTGTGTTCTCTGGTGTTGAGTCAGATATCTAGATGTAGTAAAACTCTTCCCACATTGACCACAGCAATACGGTTTCTCTCCTGTGTGTGTTCTCTGGTGTTGAGTCAGAGTGCTAGATATAGTAAAACTCTTCCCACATTGACCACAGCTATAAGGTTTCTCTCCTGTGTGTGTTCTCTGGTGTGATACCAGATGGCCAGATTCACCAAAACTCTTCCCACATTGATCACAGCTATAAGGTTTCTCTCCTGTGTGTATTCTCTGGTGTGATACCAGATGGCCAGATTGACCAAAACTCTTCCCACATTGATCACAGCTATAAGATTTCTCTCCTGTGTGTATTCTCTGGTGTAGAGTCAGAGTGAAAGATGCCGCAAACCTCTTCCCACATTGACCACAGATATAACGTTTCTCTCCTGTGTGTGTTCTCTGGTGCACTGTCAGCCCTCCAGATTGACCAAAACTCTTCCCACATTGATTACAGCTATAAGATTTCTCTCCTGTGTGTGTTCTCCGGTGTTTAGTCAGACCGCTAGAGTCTGTAAAACTCTTCCCACATTGAGTACAGCTATAAGGTTTCTCTCCTGTGTGGATTCTCTGATGAAATTTAATGCCTGATGGGGAGGTGAATCTCTTCCCACAGTCAGAGCAGCAGTGAGTTCTCTTCCCTGTGGATGTCTGCAGGTGTTTATTGAGGTGTTCTAATGTGGAGAGGCTCTTCTCTGCCTCTTCAGCATCAAGAGGTTGTTGAGGCTCCCCAGAGGATCCACGATAGTCCCATATCTCTCCTGTGTGAACAACAAAGTCAGACAGATGGTTAAAGGCCCACAACAGCGGTAATCCACTGTAAAAGGTGATGCCAACAGCGGAGCCATGATGTTGGACAACAATTGACGTCTGTAATGAATGTTAAAATTATTTGATATTTGCCTTAAAATGAGCAAGAATAGTCATATTTTGTCTTGTTTTCACATTCGTAGTGACATCGATGATTGTAGGCTAGAAATAAGATATTCATGTTGTTGAACCTCTAAGCAGTGTGCCAGACAAGTTTTGGTCTCCAATATAGGCCCCTTTCTGTGTTTGCTAAAATTGCGGCACGAGGGCAATTTGATTGCAGAAACTCCTCCCTGCTAATGAGGAAACCGATAGTTACGGATGTACGATATCTGCCTGGAGCAAAAATGGTGAGCAAAGATTTTAGCTTTTCACAATGTATTCTGAATGTGAATGGGGGAAACTCAGGGGAGTAACCTCCATTTCCAGGTTGCTTATGAGTTCATTTCACATTACCTTGGATTATAATTGTAAGGATATTTTTGAATGTCCTGTTTAATAAAATGTTTGCTAAAGCATTAAGAATTATGTGTAATTATTGAAGAACTGCGTTAATGACAGTATCCATTTGGGTGTTGTCAATAAAGTTAAGATTTTATTTATTTATTTAACCAGGTAGGCCAGTTGAGAACAAGTTCTCATTTACAACTGCGACCTGGCCAAGATAAAGCATAGCAGTGCGACACAAACAACACAGAGTTACAAGTGGGATAAACAAACGTACAGTCAATAACACGACAGAAAAATCTATATACAGTGTGTGCAAATGGATTAAGGAGGTAAGGCAATAAATAGGCCATAGTAGCAGAGTAATTACAATTTAGCAAATTAACCTCTATGGGCTAGGCGGGACGAATTCGTCCCACCTACGTAACAGCCACTTGAAGCCTGTGGCACGATTTTCAAAACCTTAAAAATCATATTACTTCAATTTCTCAAACATATGACTATTTTACAGCTATTTAAAGACAAGACTCTCGTTAATCTAACCACACTGTCCGATTTCAAAAAGGCTTTACAACGAAAGCAAAACATTAGATTATGTCAGCAGAGTACCAAGCCAGAAATAATCAGACACCCATTTTTCAAGCTAGCATATAATGTCACAAAAACCCAGAAGACAGCTAAATGCAGTACTAACCTTTGATGATCTTCATCAGATGACAACCCTAGGACATTATGTTATACAATACATGCATGTTTTGTTCAATCAAGTTCATATTTATATCAAAAACCAGCTTTTTACATTAGCATGTGACGTTCAGAACTAGCATACCCCCCGCAAACTTCCGGAGGAATTCGCTAACATTTTACTAAATTACTCACGATAAACGTTCACAAAAAGCATAACAATTATTTTAAGAATTATAGATACAGACCTCCTCTATGCACTCGATATGTCCGATTTTAAAATAGCTTTTTGGTGAAAGCACATTTTGCAATATTCTAAGTACATAGCCCAGGCATCACGGGCTAGCTATTTAGACACCCGGCAAGTTTAGCACTCACCATAATCATATTTACTATTATAAAAGTTTGATTACATTTTGTTGTCTTCGTCAGAATGCACACCCAGGACTGCTACTTCAATAACAAATGTTGGTTTGGTCCAAAATAATCCATCGTTATATCCGAATAGCGGCGCTTTGTTCGTGCGTCCCAGACACTATCCGAAATGGTAAATCAGGGTCGCGAGCATGGCGCAATTCGTGACAAAAAAAATCTAAATATTCCATTACCGTACTTCGAAGCATGTCAACCGCTGTTTAAAATCCATTTTTATGCAATTTTTCTCGTAAAAAAGCGATAATATTCCGACCGGGAATGTCCATTTAGCTAAACTGAGGAAAGTAAACAAAGCTTTCGGTCGACGCGGGCACGCGCCTGAGTCTCACAGTACTGTAACCAGCCACTACCCAAACGTGCTACTTTGTTTCAGCCAGAGCCTGCAAAGCCACGATTCAGCTTTTTGCCGCCTTCTGAGACCCTATGGCAGCCGTAGGAAGTGTCACGGGACAGCTAAGATCCTCACTCTTCAATAAACAGAGACAAGAAGAACGACACCTTGTCAGACAGGCCACTTCCTGCCTGAAACCTTGTCAGGTTTTTGCCTGCCAAATGAGTTCTGTTATATTCACAGACACCATTCAAACAGTTTTAGAAACTTTAGGGTGTTTTCTATCCATATGTAATAAGTATATGCATATTCTAGTTACTGGGTAGGAGTGGTAACCAGATTAAATCGGGTACGTTTTTTATCCAGCCGTGTCAATACTGCCCCCTATCCTAAACAGGTTAACACTGGAGTGATAGATGTGCAGATGATGTGCAAGTAGAGTTACTGGGGTGCAAAAGAGCAAAACAAGTATATAAAAACATGGGGATGAGGTAGGCAGTTGGATGGGCTATTTACAGATGGGCTGTGTACAGCTGCAGCAATCGGTAAGCTGCTCAGATAGCTGATGCTTAAAGGTAGTGAGGGAGATATAAGTCTTTAAAGTCAGCGATTGTTGCAATTCCTTCCATTTTTTTTTACATTTTAGTCATTTAGAAGACGCTCTTATCCAGAGCGACTTACAGTAGTGAATGCATACATTTTTTTCCTGTTCCAGTGATTGGCAGCAGAGAACTGGAAGGAAAGTCGGCCAAAGGAGGTGTTGGCTTTGGGGATGACCAGTGAGATATACCTCCTGGAGCGCGTGCTATGGGTGGGTGTTGCTATGGTGACCAGTGAGCTGAGTTAAGGCGGCCTAGCAAAGACTTGTAGATGACCTGGAGCCAGTGGGTTTGGCGACGAATATGTAGCGAGGGCCAGCCGACGAGAGCATACAGTTCGCAGTGGTGGGTGCTATATGGGGATTGGTGACAAAACGGATGGCACTGTGATAGACTGCATCCAGTTTGCTGAGTAGAGTGTTGGAGGCTATTTTGAAAATGACATCGCCGAAGTCAAGGATTTATAAGATAGTCAGTTTTACGAGGGTATGTTTGGCAGTGTGAGTGAAGGAGGCTTTGTTTGCGAAATAGGAAGCCAATTCTAGATTTAATTTTGGATTGGAGATGCTTAATATTTTAATATGAGTCTGGAAGGAGAGTTTACCAGACACTTAGAATATGTGGACAACAACAAATACCTAAGTCAGAATCGTCCAGAGTAGTGATGCTAGTCAGGCGGCGGGTGCAGAGAAGATTGGTTGAAGAGCATGCATTTAATTTTACTAGCAATTAAGAGCAGTTGGTGGCCACAGAAGGAGTTTGGTATTGCATTGAATGGCATTGAAGCTCATTTGGAGGTTTGTTAATCTGTTATGGATAGGGGGCAGTATTTTCACGGCCGGATAAAAATGTTACCTGATTTAATCTGGTTATCACTCCTGCCCAGAAACTAGAATATGCATATAATTGTTAGCTTTGGATAGAAAACTACCTAAAGTTTCTAAAACTGTTTGAATGGTGTCTGAGAGTATAACAGAACTCATATGGCAGGCCAAAACCTGAGAAGATTCTATACAGGAAGTGCCCTCTGACCATTTCTTGGCCTTCTATAGCCTCTTTATCGAAAACAGAGGATCTCTGCTGTAACGTGACATTTTCTAAGGCTCCCATAGGCTCTCAGAAGGCGCCAGAATGTTGAATGATGACTCTGTAGTCCCTGGGCTAAAAACAGTAGCGCATTTGGATAGTGGTCGATCTGAGAACAATGACACGGGTGCGCGCATGCACGTGAAGACACCATTTCTTCTGTCAGTCTTTGAACGAAAACAATGTCTCCCGGTCGGAATATTATCGCTATTTTACGAGAAAAATCGCATAAAAATTGATTTTAAACAGTGTTTGACATGCTTCGAAGTGCAGTAATGGAATATTTTGAAATCTTTTGTCACGATACGCGCCAGCGCATCACCCTTCGGATAGTGTCTTGAACTCAAGAACAAAACGCCGCTATTTGGATATAACTATGGATTATTTGGAACCAAAACAACATTGGGTGTAAAGTACAAGTCCTGGGAGTGCATTCTGACGAAGAACAGCAAAGGTAATCCAATTTTTCTTATAGTAAATCTCAGTTTGGTGAGTGCCAAAATTGGTAGGTGTCAAAATAGCTAGCCTGTGATGGCCGGGCTATCTACTCAGAATATTGCAAAATGTGCTTTCACCGAAAAGCGGACACCGCGATTGCATAAAGGAGTTCTGTATCTATAAATCTTAAAATAATTGTTATGTTTTTTGTGAACGTTTATCGTGAGTAATTTAGTAAATTCACCGGTAGTTTTCGGTGGGTATGCTAGTTCTGAAAGTCACATGCTAATGTAAAAAGCTGGTTTTTGATATAAATATGAACTTGATTGAACAAAACATGCATGTATTGTATAACATAATGTCCTAGGAGTGTCATCTGATGAAGATCATCAAAGGTTAGTGCTGCATTTAGCTGTGGTTTTGGTTTTTGTGACATTATATGCTAGCTTGAAAAATGGGTGTCTGATTATTTCTGGCTGGGTACTCTCCTGACAATCTAATGTTTTGCTTTCGCTGTAAAGCCTTTTTGAAATCGGACAATGTGGTTAGATTAACGAGTCTTGTCTTTAAAATGGTGTAAAATAATCATATGTTTGAGAAATTTAAGTTATAGCATTTTTGAGGTATTTGTATTTCACGACACGCGATTCCACTGGCTGTTGACCTCGCCTAGACAGGTTAACCTCTCTCGGGTATGTCGTCCCACCTAGTCAACAGCCAGTGGAATCGAGTGGCGCGAAATACGAAAAACCTTAAAAATGCTATTACTTCAATTTCTCAAACATATGACTTTATGTGATTCATATGATGTATGTCGTGACAAAAAATTTCAAAATATTCCATTACGCTGTTTAAAATCAATTTTTATGCTATTTTTCTCGTAAAATAGCGATAATATTCCAACCGGGCGTAGTTGTTTTCGGTCAAAGGCTGAAAGAAAAACATGGCCACTTCTCGGGGCCGCGCATCTCCTGTCTCTGAGCCACCAGCCTGACCCCTCACAAACAGCACTCCTGTACCTAGCCCAGAGACAGCAGAGATCTCATTCCACTTTCTGGCACCTTCAGAGAGCCTATGGGAGCCTTAGAAATTGTCACGTTACAGCAGAGATCCTGTATTTTCGACAGAGATGCTACAGAAGCACAAGAAATGGTCAGAGAGGGCACTTCCTGTATGAAATCTTCTCATGTTTTGGCCTGCCATATGAGTTCTGTTATACTCACAGACACCATTCAAACAGTTTTATAAACTTTAGAGTGTTTGCTATTCAAATCTACTAATTATATGCATATTCTCGTTTCTGGAAAAGAGCAGTAACCAGTTTAAATCGGGTACGTTTTTTTATCCGGCCGTGAAAATACTGCCCCCTACCCTAGAGAGGTTAACACAGTGTCCAAAGAAGGGCCAGATGTATACAGAATGGTGTCGTCTGAGTAGAGGTGGATCAAGGAATCACCCGCAGCAAGAGCAACATCGTTGGTATATACAGAGAAAAGAGCCGGTCCGAGAATTGAACCCTGTGGTACCCCCACAGAGACTGCCAGAGGTCCGGACAACAGGCCCTCCGATTTGACACATTGAATTCTATCTAAGAAGTAGTTGGTGAACCAGGCGAGTCAGTCATTTGAGAAACCAAGGCTGTTGAGTCTTCCGATAAGAATACAGTGATTGACAGAGTCGAAAGCCTTGGCCAGGTCGAAGAAGAGGGCTGTACAGTATTGTTTCTTATCGATGGCGGTTATGATATCGTTTAGTACCTTGAGTGTGGCTGAGGTGCACCCGTGTCCAGCTCGGAAACCGGATTGCACAGCGGAGAAGGTACGGTGAGATTCGAAATGGTCAGTGATCTGTTTGTTAACTTGGATGTTGATGACTTTAGAAAGGCAGGGCATGATGGATATAGGTCTGTAACAGTTTGGGTCTAGAGTGTCACCCCCTTTGAAGAGGGGGATGACCGCGGAAGTGTTCCAATCTTTAGGAATCTCGGACGATACGAAAGTGAGGTTGAACAGACTAGTAATAGGGGTTGCCACAATGGCGGCGGATAATTTTAGAAAGAGAGGGTCCAGGTTTTGCAACTCTTTCAGAACATCAGCTATCTGGATTTGGGTGAAGGAGAAGATGGGGAGGCTTGGGCAAGTAGCTGCGGGGGGTGGGGAGCTGTTGGCCGGGGTTGGGGTAGCCAGGAGGAAAGCATGGCCAGCCGTCGCGAAATGCTAATTGAAATTCTCAATTATTGTGGAGTTATCGGTGGTGAGTGTTTCCTAGCCTCAGTGCAGTGGGCAGCTGGAAGGAGGTGCTCTTATTCTCCATGGACCTTACAGTGTCCCAAAACTTTTTGGAGTTAGAGCGACAGGATAAAAATGTCTGTTTGAAAAAGCTAGCCTTTGCTTTCCTAACTGACTGTGAATTGGTTCCTGACTTCCCTGAAAAGTTGCATATCGCGGGCAGTATTCAATGCTAGTGCAGTACGCCACAGGATGTTTTTGTGCTGGTCGAGGGCAGTCAGGTATGGAGTGAACCAAGGGCTATATCTGTTCTTAGTTCTACATTTTTTGAAAGGGGCTTATTTAAAGCATCAGACAAGTTACGTACATATAGTTGATTTTATTAAAACACATGGAGCGATTGGTAGAAAGAACAGATGACTCTTGGTTGACCAAGATGTATTTTAGGTGAGGACAGCACTAGAACATGATTTTGGGGCTCCCGAGTGGCACAGCGGTCTAAGACACTGCATCTCAGTGCTAGAGGCGTCACTACAGGCTGTATCACAACCGGCCGTGATTGGGAGTCCCATAGGGTGGTGCACAATTGGCCCAGCGTCGTCCGGGGTAGGCCATCATTGGAAATAAGAATTTGTTCTTAACTGACTTGCCTAGTTAAATAAAGGTTACATTTAAATAAATAAGTGTTTTTTGACAAACCGTTTTTTACAAACCCGTCAAGGCTCCAAATTTGAGAAGGGTTTAAAACAAAGGTTTCAAACCAATCCATGAATGTTATTGAATCTAGGTATGTTTCGCCTTTAATGTAATGACATGAAAAAAATTGGCTGAATATTATACAATGACTTATCAACAGCTGTAATAATTTGACCCGCACAGGAAATCTACACTGGTAATTCTATAATATACTATATAGCCTAGAAACCTGGTTAAACTATCAATATGACATCATGGATGAATTCTAGAATATACTATATAGCCTAGAAACCTGGTTAAACAATCATTATGACATCATGGATGAATTCTAGAATATACTATATAGCCTAGTAACCTGGTTAAACTATCATTATGACATCATGGATGAATTCTAGAATATACTATATAGCCTAGAAACCTGGTTAAACAATCATTATGACATAATGGATGAATTCTAGAATATACTATATATCCTAGAAACCTGGTTAAACTATCATTATGACATCATGGATGAATTCTAGAATATACTATATAGCCTAGAAACCTGGTTAAACTATCATTATGACATCATGGATGAATTCTAGAATATACTATTTATCCTAGAAACCTGGTTAAACTATCATTATGACATCATCGATGAATTCTAGAATATACTATATAGCCTAGAAACCTGGTTAAACTATCATTATGACATCATGGATGAATTCTAGAATATACTATATAGCCTAGAAACCTGGTTAAACTATCATTATGACCTCATGGATGAATTCTAGAATATACTATATAGCCTAGAAACCTGGTTAAACTATCATTATGACATCATGGATGAATTCTAGAATATACTATATAGCCTAGAAACCTGGTTAAACTATCATTATGACATCATGGATGAATTCTAGAATATACTATATAGCCTAGAAACCTGGTTAAACTATCATTATGACATCATGGATGGCCAGTCTTTGTATTTATAGTGTAGTCCATTCAGGGGGTAGTCCTGAGCTGAACTCAATCCTGGATCCAGCGACTGTCAAGACAACACCTTATAACTGTTACGCCAAGATGTCTGAACTTCTTGAACAGGTCGCTAGGTGTTGGGTTACGGTTGCTACAATAGCTTTCTCTATGAATTTGAGAGTGGTTACACTTCTTCCCCCATCCCTCAGCTGTTTACCAAACCAAGACTCTGGGCAGCCATTTTGTTGCTGTTTAAAAACCCACACAACCCAGCAATCTGCAGTTCAAACAATAACAAATCTGTAATTCCACCACTGTTTTGGTAATAAGATGATTATGGGGTTGGAGAAATGTAACTACTTTAAAATTCATAGACAGACCTATGGATGCAAGGACTGACCATCCATGATATCAACATTATAGTTTTAACCATGTTGAGGCTATACAGTGTTGATTTACATTGTTTCTAAACATTGGAGTAAAAAAAGCTTATTTGGGGTTCTGATGGGGTACAACAGTTGAACTAAGCTCATGAGACGTGTGTTATATTCTTCAAGAATACATGGCTATAAAAAAATCATTAAAAAGTCACAATATGGATGTAACAATTGCAGATTTCCCCTTTAACACCACACATCAGTTAAACAACTGCAGAGTTTGTGCCTCTGTATTTAAGACAGTACTTACTAGTGTTAATCAGGGCCCGTTCATCGTTAGAACCATTGGATGCCTTAACATGCCTTTGGGAAACCGGGCCCAGATATCCAGATTCTTCCTCTTCTTCCTTCTTCGATGTGACAGTCATCTCCCCCTCCTCCTCTTTCACTCCAAAAACTGCATCCTCCTCTTCTTTTACTGTAACATCCTCCTCCATCACTCTGAACGCGTCTTCCTCTTCTTTCACTGTAACATCTTTCTCTTCTTCTTTCACGGTAACAGCCTCACCCTCTACTTGTTTTTGTATTGAAACAGCCTCCTCTTCCTCCTCCTCTTTGACGAGAGCTTCTTTCTCCGTCCAGCAGACATCTTCTTTAGCAGGAGGAGAGTAGCTTAGTGAGCACATGGTCGGAGATGTTAGCTAGCTAGGCTAATGCTAACTTAACCAGCCCGCTAGCTGACCAATAACAAAAACACCGTAAATATGAAATTAAATCGGATAACTAACTAGACGACAGAAGTGGGTTTAAAACACAGTGGCTAATATACACTAAAGCATCTAAAGAGCTTTATTGTTCGGCTATTTTGTCTAGCGAGCTACCGTGGTGTCTGACTAACTGTTGCTACTGTTGAAAGAAGCTTTCCGTCCACTACATTATACGTCACACCAACAGCATTACCTTAAATTCCCACACCGCCATCTGCTGACTGGAGTGGGTAACGCAGTTGAGTAAAATGTTTATTTTATTGTCAGACAAAAAGTTAAAGTGTAGGAAGCATGAGTTTTTACTCACCAGCGTAACAACACAGTGTGGTTAAAGACCTAGTAAGCTAGTTGTAGTCACGATATGGTTACCTATAAGTACAAACAGCTATGTTTTTGCATTATTACAAATGTATTAACTTATTTCGGGAAATCTTCTAAACTACCCACAATGCACTATTTCCCAACGTCATATGTATTATCAACTCTATGCTACCGAGTTTGTATGCCAGTGTAACGGTGTAATGAAGTTACATTTAAAAAATGTATTTAACCATTATTTAACCAGGCAAGCCAGCTAAGAACAAATTCTTATTTACAATGACCGACCTACCCCTGCCAAACCCCTGCCAAACCCTAACCCAGACGATGCTGGGCCACTGTGCGTTGCCCTATGGGACTCCCTGTCACGGCCTGTTATGATACAGCCTAGTTTTGAACCAGGGTCTGTAGTGATGCCTCTAGCACTGAGATGCAGGACCTTAGACTGCTGCTCGTGTCTTTACATTACAGTCAGTGATAAAGGTATGGGATTCTGGGTAATCCAAAGCAGATTTATGGAGAATTTGAAAATTGAGTGGTCCTGGGATAGAAATGTATGAAGTTGACATTAGATCATAAACCATCCACTTTTTAAATCATACATTAGCAATTTATGTTTTAGTAACTTCTGTTGTTGGTTTGGCCTCTCTTTATATGTTATTTGCCGAATCTCAGTTTTCCATGTGGGTTTTATGCTAAAGTTCCCTCTATCAAGTTGGTAGCAAACTGGAAAATGCATCTTCTTCAGGAGTGCTATTTATATCCTGATCATTCATCCACACTGCATCTTCTTTAGGAGTGCTATTTATATCCTGATCATTCATCCACACTGCATCTTCTTTAGGAGTGCTATTTATATCCTGATCATTCATCCTCACTACATCTTCTTCAGGAGTGCTATTTATATCCTGTCGACTACTGATCATTCATCCACACTGCGTCTTCTTTAGGAGTGCTATTTATATCCTGATCATTCATCCACACTGCATCTTCTTTAGGAGTGCTATTTATATCCTGATCATTCATCCACACTGCATCTTCTTTAGGAGTGCTATTTATATCCTGATCATTCATCCACACTGCATCTTCTTTAGGAGAGCTATTTATATCCTGATCATTCATCCACACTGCATCTTCTTTAGGAGAGCTATTTATATCCTGATCATTCATCCACACTGCATCTTCTTTAGGAGTGCTATTTATATCCTGATCATTCATCCACACTGCATCTTCTATAGGAGTGCTATTTATATCCTGTCACTACTGATCATTCATCCACACTGCATCTTCTTTAGGAGTGCTATTTATATCCTGATCATTCATCCACACTGCATCTTCTTTAGGAGTGCTATTTATATCCTGATCATTCATCCTCACTGCATCTTCTTTAGGAGTGCTATTTATATCCTGATCATTCATCCACACTGCATCTTCTATAGGAGTGCTATTTATATCCTGATCATTCATCCACACTGCATCTTCTTTAGGAGTGATATTTATATCCTGATCATTCATCCACACTGCATCTTCTTTAGGAGTGCTATTTATATCCTGATCATTCATCCACACTGCATCTTCTTTAGGAGTGCTATTTATATCCTGTCGACTACTGATCATTCATCCACACTGCATCTTCTTTAGGAGTGCTATTTATATCCTGATCATTCATCCACACTGCATCTTCTATAGGAGTGCTATTTATATTCTGATCATTCATCCACACTGCATCTTCTTTAGGAGTGCTATTTATATCCTGATCATTCATCCACACTGCATCTTCTATAGGAGTGCTATTTATATTCTGATCATTCATCCACACTGCATCTTCTATAGGAGTGCTATTTATATCCTGTCGACTACTGATCATTCATCCACACTGTGTGTCTCATCAATGCAGGTAATTTATGACATGTATAAAGTATGTGTTTTATAAACTCATGAACACCAGCCAGTTTATCAGCCCGGTTCTGTTAGTTTAGGTGGATTATACTTCTTCACCACCAGAGGGGGACGTTGAGTAATATTTCAGGTTAATTTGATATATTTTGATACTAAAATGGATGACAGTTTATTCTGATGTTGTGAATATGAGATTACACATGGAAACTATGTATTTATTTTATTATAGTAAATTAGGAATTATTAGGAACTGTTAAATCCACTATATGATCATAATAACTTTGACAGACATCTTGATTGTTTTTTGTTAGTATATTATAGGGCAGATTTATGGAGAATTGCTATGGGAGTGCTATTTATATCCCGTCACTACTGATCATTCATCCATACTGTGTGTGTCCCATCATTTCAGCTTTGGAAATAAATGAACTATCCATCCATTGCTCCTTCCTGTGTTGACTCACTGACTTGAGGGACCAGGAAGGTCACACTAGGTTGATATCTAGCTCAAGCTTGCAAAGGTTAGTCACACCTCATGCTTTTCATGAACTGTGTGGTTGTGTTATCTAGAGGGAACCCGTTAGCACAGTAGCTCTGGTGCCTCTTGCCGTGGGATATCAACCTGCTTGCTCGTTTTTTTGTTTTTTTTGTTGACACAACAGGCTGAAAAGCGTCAATGCTTCAGGAAGCTTTGTTTCCCCATCACTACTTTTCAGCATGTTCTCTGTGAAGTCGACTACGGGAGTTTTGTCACCTTTTCCACCTTGGCTTACTGCTAGCGCACTAGCTGACTGACTTCTGGAATCTATCTATTTTGGATGTTGAGGATTTTCCCAGCCATCATTCTGTATGTCTCTGCTCTTTTGATCTGCAGTTATGTTTTAGTTGGGTTTTGTTAATCGGGTTCTAACTGGTCTCTTGTAGTTGGGCTCCAGCTCGCTGACCATAACTAGTTGGCTAAATAGCTAATGTTAGCTGGCTGGCTAAGATAACTGCATATAGCTAACATTCTTTGATATTTGGTTAGATAGCGTTATGTATTTCCAAAACGTTGGTTTAAACGATTGGTTTAATTTGAAGTTCTTTCTGTTGTTGTTTACATCACAGGGAATAGACCGGTCTTCCATATTACATCACACCTGCCTTTGGCATTCTTCTGAATTCTGATTGGTTTTATGTAATAACTCCAAAAATAGAACAGTGAGGTGTAACTTTGCATTGGGACTTAAAACAATTTTTGGGAAAAATATTTTATTTGATCTTTTATAAACTTTACCATAACCTAACCATTTTATTTCTCTCCGTCTCACTCACTTTACATGTGTAGATAATAAAGCATTTGACCTTTCCACTGCGTTAACAATGGAGGATTGGTTGATTTCCAGTTTAAGTATTTAAGATGATTAACGAGAAAAGTATTGTCCAACCATCGGGTAACTTGTTTCATGCTTATCAAAGGTGATGGTGAATTTCAGATGTTCACTGCTTGTATTAATGAAGGAGTGGAATCGATGAAGTTCCTCTGCTGTCCCCTGGAATAGATGGAACACGTCATCAATGAAGACTTTTTCAGAGCCTGATGAGCTGCTAGAATGGATTGTTAGGGCTGACAATCACATTCTTCTCTAACAACCCCACATACAGATTGGCATAATTTAGGGTGACCAAATTTTAGTTTTCCAAAAAGAGGACATGTCCGGGAAAAAGAGGACGTATGGTCACCCTACTGTAAATGCAATATATTTGGAAAAAATCCCATTATTTTCCAGTGTTTCTTTGATGTATTGCGCGATCGTATCAGCTGTCTCATTTGGAGTGTTTTTAACTTCGACTAATTTACTTTGCACGCCACCATTCTTCCAATCAAAATACTGAATAAGCAGAGGGAATATTTCCACAGCACCGTGATTGCTCCCATCAGTAGAAACACCACAGTAAGGTATGTCTTCTAGTGCTTTCTGAGCTATGTCGACAGAATGTGGTGCTATCACAGCGTTAACAATTGCTTCGGTCTTAGTACGAGCGCTTGAAAAAGGTCAAAGCAATGCAAAACCCCCAAAACGCACACAACGAATGGCGACTGTAGGAAGCAAAAGCCGAATCCCGGACATTTTAGGCGATTTAGAAATCCCGGCCGGACGCATTTTTTTAGGTCCAAAAAGAGGACATGTCCGGGAAAAAGAGGACGTATGGTCACCCTACATAATTAGATGCTATTTTTAAACTACAATGACCATAATGCACTGCGTGCCTACTTGTCTTGTCTGTGTTTATTTTACACCTGCTATGTAAAAGAGACAGAAGAATGCACGATGGTCAATGCTTTCTGGGATCCTTGGGACATCCCTATCCTAAACCCTAACCTTAACCCCTACCTTAACCATTTTAAATGTCAACTTCAATGGGCTATGGACGTCCCAAGGATGTATCTCTACCTGAAAATACATGATCTAAGTGATTGATAGTTGGTATTCAGCAGTCATAAAGCCTTATTTACTTTAATGAACTACTAAAATAGTGATTTTGTCAGACAGCATAGACAGCAGCTCTACACTTTATTGACTGACTGATCCATTCATCCTTCCATCCCTCCTCAGCCCTCCTCTCCTCTGAAGACCCAGTGAGGGTGGAGCTCAGTCAGAGAGCTGTTGAGGGACTGGTTAGGAAGAACACTTCTACAGCCAGAGAGGTGAGAGGTCACACATGGTTTAGATGGTAAATATTTATGTCCCCTTAGCGGTTCATCACGTCAGCTAAAGGGAATATGTTCCATCGTCTATGTTTATTTACATTAGTGCAAATTCTCCACTGATATTGGTGTAATTTCTCACCCCTTTTGGCTGTATGAAAGTTCATTTCCCCTCAGACACACATTTGTTCTTTGATATTATGAAGGTCATTTGTGTCAACTGTACTTTTCCCCTCATTCACCCCATCTCTTTACATTGCTTATGCATATTCAGTGGCCTGACTGCATCCAGACTATGTCAAAGGCCCATCCTGGTAGATCTGAACCTAATGCAGCTTGGAGTGATCAGAAGTCACATTTAGGTGCCAGGTGTAACTGAGGCCATAGATGCTCCATATCCATTACTTTGAGTGTTATAATATGACTAAATGTGTTTCTGTGTTGCAGGGGCAGTCAAGAAATGGAACAGCAAGTCCACAGAACATGACATAAGCAGAGCTGTGGGAGACCACCTCAAGCCCCTGGTAGAGCCGGGGGTGGTGTTTACCACTCCACCACGCCTTCAGCAGGCTGGAAAAGTGGGATTGATCTGGTTGATCCATTTGTTTGTTTCAGTTTCCAGTAGTTGAATCCTTTGACGTATTGTTGAATTAAACATTTATCTTCAACAAATGCACTGGGTTGGTTGAAAAGTGATACTAAATGTACATACCAGCACTATTTTGACATAGTGGGAGATATAATGAATTTATACTGTTTTCATAATAAGATGGACCAAGATACGTATTGGTTTTACAAGAGTCTGTTGATTGTCAGTCATTGGGTTAATTTCTTTTGCAATATGTTCAAATCAAGCTTTATTTATACAGCACATTTCAGACATGGATGCTTCACAGGAAAAAAATTAAATGAAAATAAACAGAAATATTTACCACAACAAACATAAGATTAACAACTGAAAGACAAATTAGCATTCTAAGGAAAATCCATTGATTAAAATATTAATTGGATGCAACATCCAACCCAAAATATAAGCTTGTTTTTTAGGAGGGGCTCTGAAAGACACTATGGGGGTGTCCCACCATGAGACCCACTAAATCTGCCCAAGAAGAGGCAAACAAAAGAAAAACCCACACCAAACTTAAAGACAGGAAGTAAACCAAAAAGGTGGAGCAACTAAAGGTGTTGACTCTCCACATGTATCAAGACAACTGGAGCACTGGGCCAGACACTCTTAAATAGAACCTGGACCAGCTCAGGTGAAACACCTTCCCACTAACGAGATGGACAAGCCAGCACAGGTGTAACACATACTGACTAACGAGGTGACACCAATCAGTGCGTCCTACGTGCTAACGAGCTAGACGTGCTGACGGAGCTAGACGTGCTAACGAGCTAGACGAGCTAGACGGGCTAACGAGCTTGCTAACGAGTTAGACGTGCTAACGGGCTAGACGAGCTTGCTTAACGAGCTTGCTTAACGAGCTTGCTTAACGAGCTTGCTAACGAGCTTGCTAACGAGCGAGCTTGCTAACGAGCTAAAGTCCAACCTCAAAACATTAATGGAAAAACCAAAGCCTGTAACACCTTCCCCCTTAAGACAACAAATATATCCTATATTTTTGTTGGACAAGTTTGCTCACCATCAACAGAAAACAACTTCCACTTCACATTATAATCAACTACAATGCTTCACCTTCACCAATATAAACATGGTGTCTACTGGCTGTCAACAATTAAAAACAAGAAGAAAAAAAACTCGTAAAGCTCACTAGCTTCTAGAACTCTCGTCTTCCTAAAACTCACTAGCTTCTAGAACTCTCGTCTTCCTAAAACTCACTAGCTTCTAGAACACTTGTCTTCCTAAAACTCACTAGCTTCTAGAACTCTCGTCCCCTTGGAACGAGCCCAAACAAAACTCATCTCCAATAGGACACAGACATGTCTGATTTCAAGAGGAAACTCCTGCAATATCCGTAGTAACTTTCCACCTCACTGCAGAGCTTCTCTCTCTTTTCAGGGTTCACTAGATAGGCATGTTGTTGGATCGGGGCCCAGTTCCCAATGTCATGCTCTAGTACATTTGGGTTGGCACATCTGAGAATGAACCCTGATATTCTAAAAGCAGGATAACAATGTCAATATAATTAATTATACCCAGAAATTGTCAGTTGGTTGCATGAATAATTTTCATTACCAAATGTTCCATGACATGTAAATATGAAATATTTGATTGCATAGTCTTATTTTCAATGACTTTTCAATTACATTTTTCTAGGTGGGATAGCCCAATGTCAAAACACAGTTTTAACGTGTCCAAATCAATTACCAATATGCAGAAACAGTTTGTGATTTATTGAAAACATAAAATGTAATACATACACAAACATCTGCCACAATAATCATATTACTTGTATTTTTTAAAACAAGCTCCTTTTAAACTGCACAAGCACCAGAAACACTGTTGTTTTGACAAGTAGCAATAAATCACTGATATGGATTAGGGGGGAAATCAGGTTGAACGTGATGTTGAAACTAACACAACAACAAAAAAACACATGGAAATGTGAGATATATTTTACCTCACTGATTAGAGGACAACCTGCAGAAGACAGTCAGCTACATTTTGGAGTGATGCATTTAAATGTAGGGGTCGCTAAACAAAGGAACACAACACTTATTTGTCATCACTCATCGCTAAAATCAAATGTACGACAGGAGGGAGATGAGGTTGCACGTCCTGTTAAAACTAACAGCTCAAAAATATATGGGACTAATGTGTACATTAGTCCCAATTTGTAGAAAACAGCCAGATACATTTTGTGGTAAGTGTAACACAACCCTTTTTTTGTTAGTCACTTTTTGTTAAATCACATAAATAGTAACTCTTCCATTTCAGAGCCTGGATTTTCCCCCTGAGGTTAATATCCATATCATGTTGAAATCAATAGAACAGGGGACAAACGTTTAGGGTTCTACATTGTGACATCATTAAAATACTCCTTCTACAATGTTAAAACATTCTACATTGTGACATCATTAAAATACTCCTACTACAATGTTAAAACATTCTACATTGTGACATTATTTCATTGATATCATGAAACAACTCCTTCATGTAGTTTCTGATGTTTGATCAGAGAGCTTTTATCAAAGTATCTCTTGTTACACAGATCACAGCTATAAGCTTTCTCTCCTGTGTGTGTTTTCTTGTGCATCTTCAAATTCTGTGAAGTTGATTATCTTTTTCCACAATCTGAACAGTGGAATGGTTATGAGGTTTCTCTCCTGTGTGTATTCTCTGGTGCATTGTCAGACTGCTAGATTGACCAAAGCTCTTCCCACATTGACCACAGCTATAAGGTTTATCTCCTGTGTGTGTTCTCTGGTGCACTGTCAGACTGCTAGATTGACCAAAGCTCTTCCCACATTGATCACAGCTATAAGGCTTCTCTCCTGTGTGTGTTCTCTGGTGTACTATCAGATGGCCAGATGTAAGAAAACTCTCCCCACATTGAGCACAGCTATAAGATTTATCTCCTGTGTGTGTTCTCTGGTGCACTGGCAGATAGCTAGATTGACCAAAACTCTTCCCACATTGATCACAGCTATAAGGTTTATCTCCTGTGTGTGTTCTCTGGTGTACAGTCAGACCTCTAGATGAAACATAACTCTTCCCACATTGATCACAGATATAAGGTTTCTCTCCTGTGTGTGTTCTCTGGTGTAAAGTCAGAGAGCCAGATGTAATAAAACTCTTCCCACATTGATCACAGATAAAAGGTTTCTCTCCTGTGTGTGTTCTCTGGTGTGATATCAGGCTGATTGACTGAGTAAAACTCTTCCCACATTGATCACAGCTATAAGATTTCTCTCCTGTGTGGATTCTCTGATGAATTTTAATGCCTGATGAGGTGAATCTCTTCCCACAGCAGCAGTGAGTTCTCTTCCCTGTGGATCTCTGCAGGTGTTTCTTGAGGTGTTCTGATCTGGAGAGACTCTTCTCTGCCTCTTCAGCATCATGAGGTTGTTGAGGCTCCCCAGAGGATCCACGATAGTCCCGTATCTCTCCTGTGTGAACAACAAAGTCAGACAGATGATTAAAGGCCCACAACAGCGGTAATCCACTGTAAAAGGTGATGCCAACAGCGCAGCCATGATGATGTACAACAATTGACGTCTGTAATGAATGTTAAAATTATTTTACAATTGTCTTAAAATGAGCAAGAATAGTCATATTTTGTCTTGTTTTCACATTAGTAGTAACACCTAAGATTGTAGACTAGAAATAAGTTATTCATGTTGTTGAAACTCTAAGCAGTGTGCCAGACGACTTTTGGTCTCCAATATAGGCCCCTTTCTGTGTTTGCTAAAATTGCGGCACGAGGGCAATTTGATTGCAGAAACTCCTCCCTGCTAATGAGGAAACCGATAGTTATGGATGTACTATATCTGCCTGGAGCAAAAATGGTGAGCAAAGATTTTAGTTTTTCACAATGTATTCTGAATGTGAATGGGGGAAACTGAGGGAAGTAACCTCCATTACCAGGTTGCTTATGAGTACATTTCACACTACCTTGGATTAAAATTGTAAGGATATTTGAATGTCCTGTTTAATATAATGCTTGCTAAAGCATTAAGAATTATGTGTAATTATTGAAGAACCGCGTTAATGACAGTATCCATTTGGGTGTTGTCAATAAAGTTAAGATTTTATTTATTTATTTAACCAGGTAGGCCAGTTGAGAACAAGTTCTCATTTACAACTGTGACCTGGCCAAGATAAAGCAAAGCAGTGCGACACAAACAACAGTTACACGTTGGATAAACAAACGAACAGTCAATAACACAATAGAAAAATCTATATACAGTGTGTGCAAATGGAGTACGGAGGCAAGGCAATAAATAGACCATAGTAGTGAAGTAATTACAATTTAACACTGGAGTGATAGATGTTCAAGTAGAAATACTGGTGTGCAAAAGAGCAAAAAAGTAAATAAAAACATGGGGATGAGGTAGGCAGTTGGATGGGCTATTTACAGATGGGCTATTTACAGATGGGCTGTGTACAGCTGCAGCGATCGGTAAGCTGATCAGATAGCTGATGCTTAAAGTTAGTGAGGGAGATATATGTCTCCAACTTCAGCGATTTTTGCAATTCGTTCCAGTCATTGGCAGCAGAGAACTGGAAGGAAATGCGGCCAAAGTAGGTGTTGGCTTTGGGGATGACCAGTGAGATATACCTCCTGGAGCGTGTGCTATGGGTGGGTGTTGCTATGGTGACCAGTGAGCTGAGTTAAGGCGGAGCTTTACATAGCAAAGACTTATAGATGACCTGGAGCCAGTGGGTTTGGCGACGAATATGTAGCGAGGGCCAGCCGACGAGAGCGTACAGGTCGCAGTGGTGGGTGGTATATGGGGCATTGGTGACAAAACGGATGGCACTGTGATAGACTGCATCCAGTTTGCTGAGTAGAGTGTTGGAGGCTATTTTGAAAATGACATCGCCGAAGTTAACCTGTTAGGGCTAGGGGGCAGTATTGACACGGCTGGATAAAAAACATACCCGATTTAATCTGGTTACCACTCCTACCCAGTAACTAGAATATGCATATAATTATTACATATGGATAGAAAACACCCTAAATTTTCTAAAACTGTTTGAATGGTGTCTGTGAGTATAACAGAACTCAAATGGCAGGTCAAAACCTGAGAGATTCCTTTACAGGAAGTGGCCTGTCTGACCATTTCTTGAACTTCTTTTCCATCTCTATCATTTACTAAGGATCTCTGCTCTAACGTGACACTTCCCACGTCGTCCATAGGCGCTCAGAGCCCGGGAAAAAACAGAATGTCGTCATTCCAGCCCCAGGCTGAAACACATTATCGCCTTTCTCAAGTGGCCGATCAAGGGACACTGGGCTTAGGCGCGTGACCCGACCGCCCCCGCCTTTGGGATTTTTTCCTCTGTTTGCCGAAAAGGAGATTCCCTGTCGGAATATTATCGCTTTTCTACGAGAAAAATGTCGTAAAAATTGATTTTAAACAGCGGTTGACATGCTTCGAAGTACGGTAATGGAATATTTAGAATTTTATTGTCACGAATTGCGCCATGCGCGCGACACTTCTTTACTATTTCGGATAGTGTCTGGAACGCACGAACAAAACGCCGCTATTCGGATATAACGATGGATTATTTTGGACCAAACCAACATTTGTTATTGAAGTAGCAGTCCTGGGTGTGCATTCTGACGAAGACAACAAAAGGTAATCAAACTTTTATAATAGTAAATATGATTATGGTGAGTGCTAAACTTGCCGGGTGTCTAAATAGCGAGCCCGTGATGCCTGGGCTATGTACTTAGAATATTGCAAAATGTGCTTTCACCAAAAAGCTATTTTAAAATCGGACATATCGAGTGCATAGAGGAGGTCTGTATCTATAATTCTTAAAATAATTGTTATGCTTTTTGTGAACGTTTATCGTGAGTAATTTAGTAAAATGTTAGCGAATTCCCCGGAAGTTTGCTAGTTCTGAACGTCACATGCTAATGTAAAAAGCTGGTTTTTGATATAAATATGAACTTGATTGAAGAAAACATGCATGTATTGTATAACATATTGTCCTAGGGTTGTCATCTGATGAAGATCATCAAAGGTGAGTGCTGCATTTAGCTGTCTTCTGGGTTTTGGTGACATTATATGCTGGTTTGAAAAATGGGTGTCTGATTATTTCTGGCTTGGTACTCTGCTGACATAATCTAATGTTTTGCTTTCGTTGTAAAGCCTTTTTGAAATCGGACAGTGTGGTTAGATTAACGAGAGTCTTGTCTTTAAATAGCTGTAAAATAGTCATATGTTTGAGAAATTGAAGTAATAGGATTTTTAACGTTTTGAAAATCGCGCCACAGGCTGCCAGTGGCTGTTACGTAATTCTCAGTAATTACTACAAGCGTCCCACCTAGCCCATAGAGGTTAACCTCTATGGGCTTTTTACATGCTAATGTAAAAAGCTGGTATTTGATATAAATATGAACTTGATTGAACAAAACATGCATGTATTGTATAACATAATGTCCTAGGAGTGTCATCTGATGAAGATCATCAAAGGTTAGTGCTGCATTTAGCTGTGGTTTTGGTTTTTGTGACATATCAAACGCTGTTTAAAATCAATTTTTATGCTACTTTTCTCATAAAATAGCGATAATATTACAACCGGGCAACGTTGTATTCATTCAAAGGCTGAAAAAAATAATAATTTAATTCTCGTGAACGCGCATCTCAGTCTCACTGTCCCCAGGCTGACTGATCACAAACAGAGCTGCTGTACTTTGCCCAGAGACAGCAGACACCCCATTCCACTTTCTGGTGGCTTTAGAGAGCAAATGGAAGCCTTAGAAAGTGTCACGTTACAGCACAGATGCTGTAATGTCGATAGAGATGCAGAAGGACAACAAATTATCAGACAGGGCCTTCCTGTATGGAATCTTCTCAGGTTTTTGCCTGCCATATGAGTTCTGTTATACTCACAGACACCATTCAAACAGTTTTAGAAACTTTAGAGTGTTTTCTATCCAAATCTACTAATTATATGCATATTCTAGTTTCTGGGCAGGAGTAGTAACCAGATTAAATCGGGTACGTTTTTTATCCAGACGTGAAAATACTGCCCCCTATCCCAAACAGGGTAAACTATCATTATAACATCATGGATGAATTCTAGAATATACTATATAGCCTAGAAACCTGGTTAAACTATCATTATGACATCATGGATGGCCAGTCTTTGTATTCATAGTGTAGTGAATTCAGGGGGAGGCCCTGAGCTGAACTCAAACCTGGGTCCAGTGACTGTCAAGCCAACACTTTATAACTGTTACGCCAAGATGTCTGAACTTCTTGAAGAGGTCGCTAGGTGTTTGGTTACGGTTGCTACAATAGCTTTCTCTATGAATTTGAGAGTGGTTACACTTCTCCTTCCCCCATCCCTCAGCTGTTTACCAAACCAAGCCTCTGGGCAGCCATTTTGTTGCTGTTTAAAAAACCCACACAACCCATCAAACTGCAGTTCAAACAATAACAAATCTGTAATTCCACCACTGTTTTGGTTATAAGATGATTATGGGTCTGGAGAAATGTAACTACTCTCAAATTCATAGACAGACCGATGGATGCAAGGACTGACCATCCATGATATCAACATTATAGTTTTAACCATGTTGAGGCTATACAGTGTTGATTTACATTGTTTCTAAACATTGGAGTAAAAAAAGCTTATTTGGGGTTCTGATGGGGTACAACAGTTTAACTAAGCTCATGAGGCATGTGTTATATTCTTCAACAATCAATGGCTATAAATAAACCATTTAAAAAGTCTAAATATGGATGTAACAATTGCAGATTTCCCCTTTAATAACACACATCAGTTCAACAACTGCAGAGTTTGTGCCTCTGTATTTAAGACAGTACTTACTAGTGAGTTGGGACTACTCTGGGACTACTGCATCTCTGTCTGTATTTCAATGTAAAGCATCTCTGTAATAATACTTCCTGTTGACCTGACCAAGTGACCTCTCACCTCTGATCATGCTGTGCCCTCTATGTAGCCAGTTCAGATGCAGGAGGAGTTCACCAACACAGCTGATATAACCTTGAGGATTTAGGGAGAAGGGGAGAGAGGGATGAAGTGAAGGAGAGAGACTGTTACTGAGAAAATAAGGTAGTTAAAGCGACAGTGTTCAACAGGGTCCCTGGTTCAAGCCCAGGTTGGGGCGAGGAGAGGGACGGAAGCTATACTGTTGCATATATTTTTTTGTATTTTAATTTCTATTATTATTGTCATTATAGTGTTTTGTGGTTGAGGGGTGGGGGGAGGTTGATGGGGATGATGGAGGTGCTGGGGGTGTCCTGTTGAGGGTTGATGGGGATGATGGAGGTGCTGGTGGTGTCCTATTGAGGGTTGATGGGGACGGTGGAGGTGCTGGGGGTGTCCTGTTGAGGGTTGATGGGGATGATGGAGGTGCTGGGGGTGTCCTGTTGAGGTTTGATGGGGAGGGTGGAGGTGCTGGGGGTGTCCTGTTGAGGGTTGATGGGGAGGGTGGAGGTGCTGGGGGTGTCCTGTTGAGGGTTGATGTGGAGGTGCTGGGGGTGTCCTGTTGAGGGTTGATGGAGAGGGTGGAGGTGCTGGGGGTGTCCTATTGATGGTTGATGGAGAGGGTGGAGGTGCTGGGGGTGTCCTGTTGAGGGTTGATGGGGAGGGTGGAGGTGCTGGGGGTGTCCTGTTGAGGGTTGATGGGGAGGGTGGAGGTGCTGGGGGTGTCCTGTTGAGGGTTGATGGGGAGGGTGGAGGTGCTGGGGGTGTCCTGTTGAGGGTTGATGGGGAGGGTGGAGGTGCTGGGGGTGTCCTGTTGAGGGTTGATGGGGAGGGTGGAGGTGCTGGGGGTGTCCTGTTGAGGGTTGATGGGGAGGGTGGAGGTGCTGGGGGTGTCCTACTGAGGGTTGATGGGGAGGGTGGAGGTGCTGGGGGTATCCTATTGAGGGTTGATGGGGAGGGTGGAGGTGCTGGGGGTGTCCTACTGAGGGTTGATGGGGAGGGTGGAGGTGCTGGGGGTGTCCTATTGAGGGAGAAGGGACCTATTGTTGAGGGGATTCTTCATGGAGGCACATTCAGTCATAGTTTTGTTTATGATATTATTATACATTTATTTATTGTTGTTTGTCTATTATTATAACAGTTTACTGTGATTATGGATATGCACTCATGTTGACTTATATATTTGAACGTTCTTTTTCGCCCAGAGTACAAATATTAGATGTATTATTGTTATTATTATTTTATTATTACTACTGTACCTACATTCTTAAAAACTAAGACAGAAAAAGTGTACTTTTTGTTGTTGTTGGAAGAGCCATAAGAGGGAAAAGCAGGATGGGATGGGGGTTTGGGGGATGGGTAGAGAGAACAATAGAGGGCTCTGAAACTATTATTTCTGAAATAACCACTTCCTAATGTGACTAGAGTCTAATACTTCCTGTGGCACATCAGAGGGCATGATAGCTCACCAAAAATGATTCTGAAGTGTGCCAGGCCTTGCAGTCCCAAGATAGAATTCCAACAGGCCCTTCCCTGTGGCTCAGTTGGTAGAGCATGGTGTTTGCTACGCCAGCATGGTGTGTGCAACGCCAGGGTTGTGGGTTCGATTCCCACGGGGGGCCAGTACGAAAAAAATACAATTACCATTTTTGGGGGAAATGTATGCATTCACTACTGTAAGTCGCTCTGGATAAGAGTGTCTGCTAAATGACTAAGATGTAAAATTTGCTGAACCTTGCTGAACCCCCCCCCCCCCTTTTTATTTTGTGGCTAGTCAAATACTTTCTATAGCACAAACTTCACATCAGGATAGGCAACCGAAATGAATCATTAATAGACTAATACACTTGAAACACATAGCCAAACCGAAAACTGCAGACATTACTAGTGCCTCCCCACGATCAAACCGTCATGAAAAATAAAATGAAACGCAGCCTGACGTGATCAGAAACTTCAACTAGCAAGCAAGTCGCAGCAATGAAGAATTCGGCACAACACCGAAGCCAAAAGAAAAAATACATTTTACTCAACTGCGTTACCCACTCCAGTCAGCAGATGGCGGAAGAAGAATTGAGTGCGTGCGCGTTCACGCGAAAGGTGGCCAAAAAGGCTTCTCAACAGCTTTTACCCCCAAGCCATAAGACTCCCGAACAGGTAATCAAATGGCTACCCGGAGTATTTGCATTGTGCCGCCCCCCCAACCCCTATTTTACGCTGCTGCTACTCTCTGTTTATCATATATGTATGTCACTTTAACTACACATTCATGTATATACTACCTCAATTAGCCCGACTAACCGGTGCCTGTATATAGCCTCCCTACTGAAAATAAAATATACATTTTACTCAACTGCGTTACCCACTCCGGTCAGCAGATGGCGGTCTGGGAATTTAAGGCGATGCTGTTGGTGTGACGTATAATCTAGTGGACGGAACTCTTCTTTCAACAGCAGCAACAGTTAGTCAGACACCACGGTAGCTTGCTAGACAAAATAGCCGAACCGATAAAGCTCTTTAGACGCGTTAGTGTATATTAGCCACTGTGTTTTAAACCCACTTTTGTCGTCTAGTTAGTTATCCGATTTAATTTCATATTTACGGTGTTGTTGTTATTATTCAGCTAGCGGGCTGGTTAAGTTAGCATTAGCCTAGCTAGCTAACATCCCCGACCATGCGGTCACTGAGCTACTCTCCTGCTAAAGAAGAGGACATCACAGTAATACAAGAAGTAGAGGGTGAGGCCGTTACTGTGAAAAAAGAAAAAGACGCGTTCAGAGTGAAAGAGGAGGAGGATGTTACAGTAAAAGAAGAGGAGGATGCAGTTTATGGAGTGAAAGAGGAAGAGGGGGAGATGACTGTTACATCGATAGAGGAGGAAACTGGACATCTGGGCCCGGTTTCCCAAACGCATCTTAAGGCGTCCAATGGTTCTAACGGTGAACTCAGCCATAAGATGGTTTTGAGAAACCGTTCCCTGATTAACACTAGTAAGTACTGTCTTAAAAAACAGAGGCACAAACTCTGCAGTTGTTGAACTGATGTGTGGTGTTAAAGGGGAAATATTAAATTGCTACATCCATATTTAGACTTTTTAAATTATTTATTTATAACCATTGATTCTTGAAGAATATAACACATGCCTCATGAGCTTAGTTCAACTGTTGTACCCCATCAGAACCCCAAATAAGCTTTTTTTACTCCAATGTCTAGAAACAATGTAAATCAACACTGTATAGCCTCAACATGGTTAAAACTATAATGTTGATATCATGGATGGTCAGTCCTTGCATTCATAGGTCTGTCTATGAATTTGAGAGTAGTTACATTTCTCCAGCCCCATCATCATCTTATAACCAAACTAGTGGTGGAATGACAGATTTGTTATTGTATGAACTACAGATTGGTTGATAGATGTGTGGCTATTTTATACGGGTAACCTAGGATTTAAATAGCAAAACATTGTCAGCCCTGAGACTTGGTTTGGTAAACAGCTGAGGAATGGGGGCTGGAGAAATGTAACTCCTCTCAAATTCATAGAGAAAGCTATTGTAGAAACCATAACCCAAAACCTAACGACCTCGTCAAGAAGTTCAGACATCTTGGCGTAACAGTTATAAGTTGTTGGCTTGACAGTTGCTGGACCCAAGTTTGAGTTCAGCCCAGGACTACCCCCTGAATTGACTACACTATAAATACAAGCACTGGCCATCCATAAGGTCAAAATTATTGTTTTAAACAAGATTTCAAGGCTATACAGTGCTTGTTTACAAACAGTGGCATTATACGAGCTTATGTTTTGGTTTCTGGTGGGGTAATAAAGTTGAAACATTTGAGGCATTTATAAGTTATATTCTTCATGAATCAATGGTTATATAGTAAATGGGTCTTTCTATAACTGCCAGTGTAGATTTCCTGTGGGGGTCAAATTGTTAGAGCTGTTGATAAGTCATTAGGTGTGTTAGAATACTCATACTAACCATACTATTTGTGATATTTTTTAATTTGTACTTTTTTTTTTACATTTCACCTTTATTTAACCAGGTAGGCTAGTTGAGAACAAGTTTTCATTTGCAACTGCGACCTGGCCAAGATAAAGCATAGCAATTCGACACATAGTTACACATAGAATAAACAAAACATGCAGTCAATAATACAGTAGAACAAAAGAAAACAAAAAGTCTATATACAGTGAGTGCAAATGAGGTAAGTTAAGGCAATAAACAGGCCATGGTGGCGAAGTAATTATAATATAGCAATTAAACACTGGAATGGTAGATGTGCAGAAGATGAATGTGCAAGTAGAGATACTGGGGTGCAAAGGAGCAAGATAAATAAATAAATACAGTATGGGGATGAGGTAGGTAGATAGATGGGCTGTTTACAGATGGGCTATGTACAGGTGCAGTGATCTGTGAGCTGCTCTGACAGCTGGTGCTTAAAGCTAGTGAGGGAGATATGAGTCTCCAGCTTCAGAGATTTTTGCAGTTCGTTCCAGTCAATGGCAGCAGAGAACTGGAAGGAAAGACGACCAAAGGAGGAATTGGCTTTGGGGGTGACCAGTGAGATATACCTGCTGGAGCGCGTGCTACAGGTGGGTGCTGCTATGGTAACCAGTGAGCGGAGATCTTATAGCTGTTGTCAATGTGGAAAGAGTTTTGCTGCATCTGGCAGTCTGACTCGACACCAGAGAATACACACAGGAGAGAAACCATTCCACTGTTCAGATTGTGGAAAAAGATTCTCAACTTCACAGAATTTGAAGACGCACCAGAGAACACACACAGGAGAGAAATCTTTTAGCTGTGATCAATGTGGGAAGAGTTTTACTACATCTAGCAGTCTGACTAAACACCAGAGAATACACACAGATGATAAACCTTATAGCTGTGATCAATGTGGGAAGAGTTTTGTTAAATCTACACATCTGACAGTGCACCAGAGAACACACACAGGAGAGAAACCTTATAGCTGTACTCAATGTGGAAAGAGTTTTACTAAATCTAGCAGTCTGACTCTACACCAGAGAACACACACAGGAGAAAAACCTTATAGCTGTGGTCAATGTGGGAAGAGTTTTGTTCAATCTACAGATCTGAGAGTGCACCAGAGAATACACAGAGGAGAGAAACCTCTTAGCTGTGACCATAGATAATCTGATAAAAGATCTCTGATCAAATATTAGAAAATACATTAAGGAGTTGTTTCATGATATCAATGAATTAATGTCACAATGTAGAATGTTTAAACATTGTAGAAGGAGTATTTTAATGATGTCACAATGTAGAACCCTAAACGTTTGTCCCCTGTTCTATTGATTTCAGCATGATATGGATATTAGCCTCAGGGGGAAAATCCAGGCTCTGAAATGGAAGAGTTACTATTTATGTGATTTAACAAAAAGTGACTAACAAAAAAAGAGTTGTGTTACACTCACCACGTTGGTGACGCACTGGAATCACAATGCAACACTTCAAAATGTAGCTAGCTGTTTTCTACAAATTGTCCTCTAACCAGGGATGTACACATTATTCCCAGATTCCGTGTGGTTTTTGAGCTGTTAGTTTTAACAGGACGTGCAACCTCATCTCCCTCCTCTCGGCACAATTGATTTCAACATGATATCGATGAGTGATGACAAATAAGTGTTGTGTTCCTTTGTTTAGCGACCCCTACCTTTAAATGCATCACTCCAAAATGTAGCTGACTGTCTTCTGCAGGTTGTCCTCTAACCAGTGAGGTGAAATATATCTCCCATTTCCATGTGTTTTTTAGTTGTGTTAGTTTCAACAGCACGTACAACCTGATTTAATCGATATCAGTGATTTATTGCTACTTGTGCAGTTTTATAAAGGTGCTTGTTTAAAAAAAAATCCAAGTAATATGATTATTGTGGCAGATGTTTGTGTATACAGCACATTTTATGTTTAGGTTTTCAATTTATCACAAACAGTTTTTGCATATTGGTTATTGATTTGGACACGTTAAAACTGTGTTTTGACATTGGGGATATCCCATCTAGCAACATGTAATTGAAAAGACTTTGAAAATAAGACTATGCAACCAAATATTTCATATTTACATTTCATGTAACATTTAGTAATAATTATTTATGTAACCAACTGACAATTTTTGGTACAATTATATTGACATTGTTGCCCTGCTTTTATAATATCAGGGTTAATTCTCAGATGTGCCAACCCAAATGTACTAGAGCATGACATTGGGGACTGGGCCCCGATCCAACAACATGCCTATCTAGTGAACCCTGAAAAGAGAGAGAAGCTCTGTAGTGAGGTGGAAAGTTACTATGGATATTGCAGGAGTTTCCTCTTGAAATCAGACATGTCTGTGGTAAGGACAACTTGGTTGCTGATTGTCTCAAAAAGATTTGTGTTTTGCGTTTAGCCAGTGCGTTGCCATGGATCACAATTTATTTTGACTGCATGTTTTTCTGTATTGGTGATGAGTTTTGTTTGGGCTCATTCCAAGGGGACGAGAGTTCTAGAATCTAGTGAGTTTTAGGAAGAAGAGAGTTCTAGAAGCTAGTGAGTTTTAGGAAGAGGAGAGTTCTAGAAGCTAGTGGTATTTAGAAAGACGAGAGTTCTAGAAGCTAGTGAGTTTTAGGAAGACGAGAGTTCTAGAAGCTAGTGAGTTTTAGGATTCTATAGTAAGTGAACCAAGGTGGGGGATTCTATAGAAAGAAAAAGGTGAAAAGATACTATTGTATATTATTATTTAGAAATACGTGTTTTTTCTTGTTTTTAATTGTTGACAGCCAGTAGACATCATGTTTATATTGGTGAAGGTGAAGCATTGTAGTTGATTATAATGTGAAATGGAAGTTGTTTTCTGTTGGTGGTGAGCAAACTTGTCCAACAAAAATATAGGATATATTTGTTGTCTTAAAGGGGAAGGTGTTACAGGCTTTGGTTTTTCCATTTATGTTTTGAGGTTGGACTTTAGCTCGTTAGCACTGATTGGTGTCACCTCGTTAGTCAGAATGTGTTACACCTGTGCTGGCTTGTCCATCTCGTTATGGTTGAATATTGCATCCAATTGTTAATATTTTAATCAATGGATTTTCCTTGGAATGTTCCGTAGTCTTTCAGTTGTGTAGTAAATATCCGTTTATTTTCATTGTTTTTTCCTGTGAAGCCATTGCGTGGCATCCATGTCTGAAAAGTGCTGTATAAATAAAGCTTGATTTGATTTGAGCATATTGCAAAACAAAGGAACCCAATGATTGACAATCAACAGACTTCATTATTTTTTAATTTTATTTAACCTATTTAACCTTTAATTAGGCAAGTCGGTTAACCTCTAGAGGACCTCTTCCCGCTCTGATCCCGCTAACGGGATTTATTGATAAGATACCATGGCGGGAAATTCAAAACTGCAAGAATCTAATAATTTCAATTTCTCAAACAATCAACTATTTTTCACCATTTGAAAGATAAACATCTCCTAAATCCAACCACATTGTCCGATTTCAAAGAGGCTTTACGGCGAAGCATAAAGTTAGGTTATGTTAGGAGAGTACATTGAAAATAGCTGCGTGTAATGTTTTGTCAATTCAAAGACAGGCGTCAACAAAAGCAGAAAACCAGCTAAAATTATGCACTAACCTTTGACAATCTTCATCAGATGACACTCCTAGGACATTATGTTATACAATACATGCATTTTTTGTTCCATCAAGTTCATATTTATATCCAAAAACAGCATTTTACAGTGGCTGTGAAATTCAGAATTTTTTTTCCCTCAAATGCTTCCGGTGAAGCAGCGTTACAATTTACAAAATTACTATTCGAAAACATTGGTAAATTATAATATTGTCATTCAAAGAATTATAGATTAACATCTCATAAATGCTACCGCATTGCCAGATTTCAAAATAACTTTACTGGGAAATCACACTTTGCAATAAACGGGGTGCTATGCTAAGAACAATAGGCTAGGATATACAGGTTAGCACCATCTTGGAACCATCTAATATCAATAATACTATTGTAAATAATCCCTTACCTTTGATTATCTTCATCAGAAGGAACTTCCAGGAATCCCAGATCCACAACAAATGTGGTTTCTTTCGACAAAGTTCATAATTTATGTCCAAATAACTCCAAGTTGTTCCATGTTGTTAGCGCGTTCAGTAGGCTCCTCAAAATGTAGGGGGAGTCACGACGAAAAGTTTAAAAAAAAATCTATTTACGTTCGTTCAAACATGTCAAACGTTGTTTAGCATCAATCTTTAGGGCCATTTTTAACGTGAAACATCAGTAATGTTTCAACCCGACCTCTCCTGTGTCTTGAAAAACGTTTTGAAAAATGTCTTGCCTCACATGAACGCGCATGTGCGCACAATAATGAAGTGACGACATCCCAGGGACGTCAACTTCCCTTCCTTGTCATCCGGTCTCTGTTCATCATAGACGCTTCAAACAACTTTATAAAGATCGTTGACATCTAGTGGAAGCCGTAGGAAGTGCAAAATGAATCCTTTGTCACTGTGTGATCTATTAGCAATGACTCGAAAATAGTACAGCCACAAAATTCTCATTTCCTGCTTGTATTCTTCTCAGGTTTTTGCCTGCCATATGAGTTTTGTTATACTTACAGACACCATTCAAACAGTTTTAGAAAATTCAGAGTGTTTTCTATCCAAATATGTTAATAATATGCATATCCTAGCTTCTGAGTTGGTGTAGCAGGCAGTTAAAAATGGGCGCATATTTTTTTCAAAATTCTCAATACTGCCCCCTAGCCCCAACAGAACAAATTATTATTTATAATGATTGCCTACCAGGGAACAGTGGGTTAACTGCCTTGTTCAGGGGCAGAACAACATATACTGCTCAAAAAAATAAAGGGAACACTAAAATAACACGTCCTAGATCTGAATGAATGAAATAATCTTATCAAATACTTTTTTCTTTACATAGTTGAATGTGCTGACAACAAAATCACACACAAATAATCAATGGAAATGCAATTTATCAACCCATGGAGGTCTGGATTTGGAGTCACACTCAAAATTAAAGTGGAAAACCACACTACAGGCTGATCCAACTTTGATGTAATGTCCTTAAAACAAGTCAAAATGAGGCTCAGTAGTGTGTGTGGCCTCCACGTGCCTGTATGACCTCCCTACAACGCCTGGGCATGCTCCTGATGAGGTGGCGGATGGTCTCCTGAGGGATCTCCTTCCAGACCTGGACTAAAGCATCCGCCAACTCCTGGACAGTCTGTGGTGCAACGTGGCGTTGGTGGATGGAGCGAGACATGATGTCCCAGATGTGCTCAATTGGATTCAGGTCTGGGGAACGGGCGGGCCAGTCCATAGCATCAATGCTTTCCTCTTGCAGGAACTGCTGACACACTCCAGCCACATGAGGTCTAGCATTGTCTTGCATTAGGAGGAACCCAGGGCCAACCGCACTAGCATATGGTCTCACAAGGGGTCTGAGGATCTCATCTCGGTACCTAATGGCAGTCAGGCTACCTCTGGCGAGCACATGGAGTGCTGTGCAGCCCCCCAAAGAAATGCCACCCCACACCATGACTGACCCACCGCCAAACCGGTTATGCTGGAGGATGTTGCAGGCAGCAGAACGTTCTCCACGGCGTCTCCAGACTCTGTCACGTCTGTCACGTGCTCAGTGTGAACCTGCTTTCATCTGTGAAGAGCACAGGGCGCCAGTGGCGAATTTGCCAATCTTGGTGTTCTCTGGCAAATGCCAAACGTCCTGCACGGTGTTGGGCTGTAAGCACAACCCCCACCTGTGGACGTCGGGCCCTCATACCACCCTCATGGAGTCTGTTTCTGACCGTTTGAACAGACACATGCACATGTGGCCTGCTGGAGGTCCTTTTGCAGGGCTCTGGCAGTGCTCCTCCTGCTCCTCCTTGCACAAAGGCGGAGGTAGCGGTCTTGCTGCTGGGTTGTTGCCCTCCTACGGCCTCCTCCACGTCTCCTGATGTACTGGCCTGTCTCCTGGTAGCGCCTCCATGCTCTGGACACTACGCTGACAGACACAGCAAACCTTCTTGCCACAGCTCGCATTGATGTGCCATCCTGGATGAGCTGCACTACCTGAGCCACTTGTGTGGGTTGTAGACTCCGTCTCATGCTACCACTAGAGTGAAAGCACCGCCAGCATTCAAAAGTGACCAAAACATCAGCCAGGAAGCATAGGAACTGAGAAGTGGTCTGTGGTCCCCACCTGCAGAACCACTCCTTTATTGGGGGTGTCTTGCTAATTGCCTATAATTTCCACCTATTGTCTATTCCATTTGCACAACAGCATGTGAAATGTATTGTCAATCAGTGTTGCTTCCTAAGTGGACAGTTTGATTTCACAGAAGTGTGATTGACTTGGAGTTACATTGTGTTGTTTAAGTGTTCCCTTTATTTTTTGGAGCAGTGTATTTTTACCTTGTCAGCTCTAACCACTAGGCTACCTGCCACCCTCTTGCATAACCAATGAGCACATATCTTAGTATGAAAAACAGTATCAATTCAGTATATCTTCCACTATGTCAAAACAGTATCACTTTTCAACCAACCCAGTGCATTGGTTGAAACTGAAAAGTTTTGAAGTCAACAATACGTCAAGGATTCAACAACTGAAAACTGAAACAAACAATTGGATCAAACAGATCAATCCCACTGGACATTAGGTTTCATTCAGACCCTGCAGGGTTTAGATTAAGCCAGAACTAGTTAAACTAGGATATTTAAGTAGCTTTCGTGATCGTGTCTTAAATTTGGCTTAGTTAGTCGGAGACTGGAGTAAGGTAAGTAAGCCTGAATGAGAACACCTGGGTTAAGCCTGATTAGGTTCAGTATGAACACCTGGGTTAATCCTGATTAGGTTCAGTATGAACACCTGGGTTAATCCTGATTAGGTTCAGTATGAACACCTGGGTTAATCCTGATTAGGTTCAGCATGAACACCTGGGTTAAGCCTGATTAGGTGCAGTATGAACACCTGGATTAATCCTGATTACGTTCAGCATGAACACCTGGGTTAATCCTGATTAGGTTCAGTATGAACACCTGGGTTAATCCTGATTAGGTTCAGTATGAACACCTGGGTTAATCCTGATTAGGTTCAGTATGAACACCTGGGTTAATCCTGATTAGGTTCAGTATGAACACCTGGGTTAATCCTGATTAGGTTCAGTATGAACACCTGGGTTAATCCTGATTAGGTTCAGTATGAACACCTGGGTTAATCCTGATTAGGTTCAGTATGAACACCTGGGTTAATCCTGATTAGGTTCAGTATGAACACATGCTGTTGGTCTAGTGGTGCTCATTAAAACCCGGAATAGAAAACACCAATACTGGTGTGAATCTGGAGACGAAACAACGGCAGAGGCAAAAATAATTTGTTCAAAAAAACGCTCCAAAACAAATGTTGTCAAACCATCCAGTTATTGAAGGTACATTTAGTCTGCTAAATTTAGTCATTTAGCAGATGCTCTTATCCAGAGCGACTTACAGTAGTGAATGCATACATTTAATTTCATTTTCATGCATTTTTTGTACTGGCCCCCCGTGGGAATCAAACCCACAACCCTGGCGTTGCAAACACCATGCTCTACCAACTGAGCCACGGGGAAGGCCAGTATGTATAACACACCATGCTGGCGTTGTAAACACCATGCTCTACCAACTGAGCCACACTGCTGCTACGGAGCAGTAGAACAAGCGGGTTGGGCTGCAATTTGCTGTGAATTCAATGGAAATGTAACCACAAGAAGAGTACAACAACTTCAGGTGAGATATCTGCATTATTATCAGGATTACAGGAAGAAACAACAACTAGAGGTGAGATATCTGCATTATTATCAGGATTACAGGAAGAAACAACAACTAGAGGTGAGATATCTGCATTATTATCAGGATTACAAGAAGAAACAACAACCAGAGGTGAGATATCTGCATTATTATCAGGATTACAGGAAGAAACAACAACCAGAGGTGAGATATCTGCATTATTATCAGGATTACAGGAAGAAACAACAGCTAGAGGTGAGATATCTGCATTATTATCAGGATTACAGGAAGAAACAACAACTAGAGGTGAGATATCTGCATTATTATCAGGATTACAAGAAGAAACAACAACTAGAGGTGAGATATCTGCATTATTATCAGGATTACAGGAAGAAACAACAACTAGAGGTGAGATATCTGCATTATTATCAGGATTACAAGAAGAAACAACAACTAGAGGTGAGATATCTGCATTATTATCAGGATTACAGGAAGAAACAACAGCTAGAGGTGAGATATCTGCATTATTATCAGGATTACAGGAAGAAACAACAACTAGAGGTGAGATATCTGCATTATTATCAGGATTACAGGAAGAAACAACAACTAGAGGTGAGATATCTGCATTATTATCAGGATTACAGGAAGAAACAACAACTAGAGGTGAGATATCTGCATTATTATCAGGATTACAAGAAGAAACAACAACTAGAGGTGAGATATCTGCATTATTATCAGGATTACAGGAAGAAACAACAACTAGAGGTGAGATATCTGCATTATTATCAGGATTACAGGAAGAAACAACAACTAGAGGTGAGATATCTGCATTATTATCAGGATTACAGGAAGAAACAACAACTAGAGGTGAGATATCTGCATTATTATCAGGATTACAGGAAGAAACAACAACTAGAGGTGAGATATCTGCATTATTATCAGGATTACAGGAAGAAACAACAACTAGAGGTGAGATATCTGCATTATTATCAGGATTACAGGAAGAAACAACAACTAGAGGTGAGATATCTGCATTATTATCAGGATTACAGGAAGAAACAACAACTAGAGGTGAGATATCTGCATTATTATCAGGATTACAAGAAGAAACAACAACTAGAGGTGAGATATCTGCATTATTATCAGGATTACAGGAAGAAACAACAACTAGAGGTGAGATATCTGCATTATTATCAGGATTACAGGAAGAAACAACAACTAGAGGTGAGATATCTGCATTATTATCAGGATTACAGGAAGAAACAACAACTAGAGGTGAGATATCTGCATTATTATCAGGATTACAGGAAGAAACAACAACTAGAGGTGAGATATCTGCATTATTATCAGGATTACAAGAAGAAACAACAACTAGAGGTGAGATATCTGCATTATTATCAGGATTACAGGAAGAAACAACAACTAGAGGTGAGATATCTGCATTATTATCAGGATTACAGGAAGAAACAACAACTAGAGGTGAGATATCTGCATTATTATCAGGATTACAGGAAGAAACAACAACTAGAGGTGAGATATCTGCATTATTATCAGGATTACAGGAAGAAACAACAACTAGAGGTGAGATATCTGCATTATTATCAGGATTACAGGAAGAAACAACAACTAGAGGTGAGATATCTGCATTATTATCAGGATTACAGGAAGAAACAACAACTAGAGGTGAGATATCTGCATTATTATCAGGATTACAGGAAGAAACAACAACTAGAGGTGAGATATCTGCATTATTATCAGGATTACAAGAAGAAACAACAACTAGAGGTGAGATATCTGCATTATTATCAGGATTACAGGAAGAAACAACAACTAGAGGTGAGATATCTGCATTATTATCAGGATTACAAGAAGAAACAACAACTAGAGGTGAGATATCTGCATTATTATCAGGATTACAGGAAGAAACAACAACTAGAGGTGAGATATCTGCATTATTATCAGGATTACAGGAAGAAACAACAACTAGAGGTGAGATATCTGCATTATTATCAGGATTACAGGAAGAAACAACAACTAGAGGTGAGATATCTGCATTATTATCAGGATTACAGGAAGAAACAACAACTAGAGGTGAGATATCTGCATTATTATCAGGATTACAGGAAGAAACAACAACTAGAGGTGAGATATCTGCATTATTATCAGGATTACAAGAAGAGTACAACAACTAGAGGTGAGATATCTGCATTATTATCAGGATTACAAGAAGAAACAACAACTAGAGGTGAGATATCTGCATTATTATCAGGATTACAGGAAGAAACAACAACTAGAGGTGAGATATCTGCATTATTATCAGGATTACAAGAAGAAACAACAACTAGAGGTGAGATATCTGCATTATTATCAGGATTACAGGAAGAAACAACAACTAGAGGTGAGATATCTGCATTATTATCAGGATTACAGGAAGAAACAACAACTAGAGGTGATATATCTGCATTATTATCAGGATTACAAGAAGAAACAACAACTAGAGGTGAGATATCTGCATTATTATCAGGATTACAGGAAGAAACAACAACTAGAGGTGAGATATCTGCATTATTATCAGGATTACAGGAAGAAACAACAACTAGAGGTGAGATATCTGCATTATTATCAGGATTACAGGAAGAAACAACAACTAGAGGTGAGATATCTGCATTATTATCAGGATTACAAGAAGAAACAACAACTAGAGGTGAGATATCTGCATTATTATCAGGATTACAGGAAGAAACAACAACTAGAGGTGAGATATCTGCATTATTATCAGGATTACAAGAAGAAACAACAACTAGAGGTGAGATATCTGCATTATTATCAGGATTACAGGAAGAAACAACAACTAGAGGTGAGATATCTGCATTATTATCAGGATTACAGGAAGAAACAACAACTAGAGGTGAGATATCTGCATTATTATCAGGATTACAAGAAGAAACAACAACTAGAGGTGAGATATCTGCATTATTATCAGGATTACAAGAAGAGTACAACAACTAGAGGTGAGATTTCTGCATTATTATCAGGATTACAGGAAGAAACAACAACTAGAGGTGAGATATCTGCATTATTATCAGGATTACAGGAAGAAACAACAACTAGAGGTGAGATATCTGCATTATTATCAGGATTACAGGAAGAAACAACAACTAGAGGTGAGATATCTGCATTATTATCAGGATTACAGGAAGAAACAACAACTAGAGGTGAGATATCTGCATTATTATCAGGATTACAGGAAGAAACAACAACTAGAGGTGAGATATCTGCATTATTATCAGGATTACAGGAAGAAACAACAACTAGAGGTGAGATATCTGCATTATTATCAGGATTACAGGAAGAAACAACAACTAGAGGTGAGATATCTGCATTATTATCAGGATTACAGGAAGAAACAACAACTAGAGGTGAGATCTGCATTATTATCAGGATTACAGGAAGAAACAACAACTAGAGGTGAGATCTGCATTATTATCAGGATTACAGGAAGAAACAACAACTAGAGGTGAGATATCTGCATTATTATCAGGATTACAGGAAGAAACAACAACTAGAGGTGAGATATCTGCATTATTATCAGGATTACAGGAAGAAACAACAACTAGAGGTGAGATATCTGCATTATTATCAGGATTACAGGAAGAAACAACAACTAGAGGTGAGATATCTGCATTATTATCAGGATTACAAGAAGAAACAACAACTAGAGGTGAGATATCTGCATTATTATCAGGATTACAGGAAGAAACAACAACTAGAGGTGAGATATCTGCATTATTATCAGGATTACAAGAAGAAACAACAACTAGAGGTGAGATATCTGCATTATTATCAGGATTACAGGAAGAAACAACAACTAGAGGTGAGATATCTGCATTATTATCAGGATTACAGGAAGATACAACAACTAGAGGTGAGATATCTGCATTATTATCAGGATTACAAGAAGAAACAACAACTAGAGGTGAGATATCTGCATTATAATCAGGATTACAGGAAGAAACAACAACTAGAGGTGAGATATCTGCATTATTATCAGGATTACAGGAAGAAACAACAACTAGAGGTGAGATATCTGCATTATTATCAGGATTACAGGAAGAAACAACAACTAGAGGTGAGATATCTGCATTATTATCAGGATTACAGGAAGAAACAACAACTAGAGGTGAGATATCTGCATTATTATCAGGATTACAGGAAGAAACAACAACTAGAGGTGATATATCTGCATTATTATCAGGATTACAAGAAGAAACAACAACTAGAGGTGAGATATCTGCATTATTATCAGGATTACAGGAAGAAACAACAACTAGAGGTGAGATATCTGCATTATTATCAGGATTACAGGAAGAAACAACAACTAGAGGTGAGATATCTGCATTATTATCAGGATTACAGGAAGAAACAACAACTAGAGGTGAGATATCTGCATTATTATCAGGATTACAGGAAGAAACAACAACTAGAGGTGAGATATCTGCATTATTATCAGGATTACAAGAAGAAACAACAACTAGAGGTGAGATATCTGCATTATTATCAGGATTACAGGAAGAAACAACAACTAGAGGTGAGATATCTGCATTATTATCAGGATTACACATTTCTCATATTCATATTTTTGTGACATCACTTTTATTATTAAATGATGTCTGCCTTTTATAGACTGTGGAAGAACCTTAAACTGACTTTAAAAAGAGAGAAAGCAGAGATCAGAAGAGAGAGATTTACTACTGGTGGTGGACCACCAAAACAAGACAACACTGATGAATTGAGTGACTTCCTGTCAGGAAAAATAGAGCAGCAGCAACCTCTGGATGGTATACCAGATGATGACCAACCTCTGGATGGTATACCAGATGATGACCAACCTCTGGATGGTATACTAGACGATGACCAACCTCTGGACGGTATACCAGATGATGACCAACCTCTGGATGGTATACCAGATGATGACCAACCTCTGGATGGTATACCAGACGATGACCAACCTCTGGATGGTATACCAGACGATGACCAACCTCTGGATGGTATACCAGACGATATGATATGTACCCATCTGTTTCTTGAATAAATCACTTATAAATGCCTCGTGAGCTTAGTTCAACTGTCGTACCCCATCAGAACCCAAAATATAAGCTTTTTTTTACTCCAATGTTTGTCAGTAAATATAAACAAACACTGTATATCCTCAAAACATGGTTAAAACTAGAATGTTGATATCATGGATGGTTACATTTCTCCAGCTCCATCCCTCAGCTTTTTACCGAAACGGGCAGGGAGTACGCTTTGTTATTGTTTCTACTGCTGATTGCTGCCCCCGTTACTCCTCAAGGTCCAAGGACTGTATGTTATTTTCAGAGGTAGACTGGCTCTGGCAGCTAAAATAGTCAAATATTCCATCTAAATGTGAATCGATTCTCAATTGCGATACGTTTCTAGAAACATAAATTGCTGTAGTTTCATATCACATCAAAATAATTTCACACAATACTTAAATATCACATCAAAATAATTTCACATAATACTTTCCGGACTAGTCTCCCCGTCCCTGCTGCTGAAAAACATCCTCACAGCATGATGCTGCCACCACCATGCTTCACCGTAGGGATGGTGCCAGGTTTCCTCCAGACCTGACTCTTGGCATTCAGGCCAATGAGTTCAATCTTGGTTTCATTAAGCCAGAGAATCTTGTTTCTCATGGTCTTAGAGTCCTTAAGGTGCCTTTTGTCAAACTCCAAGCAGGCTGTCATATGCTTTATACTGAGGAGTGGCTTCTGTCTGGCCACTACCATAAAGGTCTGAGTGCTGCAGAGATGGTTGTCCTTCTGGAAGGTTCTCCCATCTCCACAGAGGAACTCTGGAGCTCTGTCAGAGTGACCATCAGGTTTTTGGTCACCTCCCTGACCGAGGCCCTTCTCCCCCAATTGCTCAGTTTGGCCTGGTGACCAGCTCTAGGAAGAGTATTCCATTTAAGAATGATGGAGGTCACTGTGTTCTTGGGGACCTTCAATGCTGCAGAATTTGTTTTTGGTACCCATCCCCAGATCTGTGCCTCGACACAAGCTTGTCCTGGAGCTCTACGGACAGTTCCTTCGACCTCATGGCTTGGTTTTTGCTCTGACATGCACTGTCAACTCTGGGACGTTATATAGACAGGTGTGTGCCTTCCAAATCATATCCAATCAATTGAATTTACCACAGGTGGACTCCGAACAACTTGTAGATACATCTCAAGGATGATTAATGGAAACAAGATGCACCTGAAAGCAATTTCGAGTCTCATAGCAAAGGGTCTGAATACTTAAGTAAATAAGGTATTTCTGTTTTTTATCTGTTTTCACTTTGTCATTATGGGCTATTGATGACACCCCTCTGAAACAAGATAGCCTAACCATCAGAAAAACCTCTTCCTTAGCCTACTCCTCCCGCTGCTGCTGGCCTTCGTACATTCTGATGTTCTGCTCCTAAAGTTTCTGGTAATAGGCTACACCAGCAGTCGTTATGCTCCTATAGTTTCTGGTAATAGGCTACACCAGCAGTCGTTAAGCTATAGTTTCTGGTAATAGTCTACACCAGCAGTCGTTATGCTCCTATAGTTTCTGGTAATAGTCTACACCAGCAGTCGTTATGCTCCTATAGTTTCTGGTAATAGGCTACACCAGCAGTCGTTATGCTCCTATAGTTTCTGGTAATAGGCTACACCAGCAGTCGTTATGCTCCTATAGTTTCTGGTAATAGACTACACCAGCAGTCGTTATGCTCCTATAGTTTCTGGTAATAGGCTACACCAGCAGTCGTTATGCTCCTATAGTTTCTGGTAATAGGCTACACCAGCAGTCGTTATCATCAAATCAAATTTATTTATATAGCCCTTTGTACATCAGCTGAAATCTCAAAGTGCTGTACAGAAACCCAGCCTAAAACCCCAAACAGCAAGCAATGCATGTGAAAGAAGCACGGTGGCTAGGAAAAACTCCCTAGGAAAAACTCCCTAGAAAGGCCAAAAACCTAGGAAGAAACCTAGAGAGGAACCAGGCTATGAGGGGTGGCCAGTCCTCTTCTGGCTGTGCCGGGTGGATATTATAACAGAACATGGTCAAGATGTTAAAATGTTCATAAATGACCAGCATGGTCAAATAATAATAATCATAGTAGTTGTCGAGGGTGCAACAAGCACGTCCGGTGAACAGGTCAGGGTTCCATAGCCGCAGGCAGAACAGTTGAAACTGGAGCAGCAGCATGGCCAGGTGGACTGGGGACAGCAAGGAGTCATCATGCCAGGTAGTCCTGAGGCATGGTCCTAGGGCTCAGGTCCTCCGAGAGAAAGAAAGAAAGAGAGAAAGAGAGAATTAGAGAGAGCATATTTACATTCACACAGGACACCGGATAAGACAAGAGAATACTCCAGATGTAACAGACTGACCCTAGCCCCCCGACACATAAACTACTGCAGCATAAGTACTGGAGGCTGAGACAGGAGGGATCAGAAGACACTGTGGCCCCATCCGATGATACCCCCGGACAGGGCCAAACAGGCAGGATATAACCCCACCCACTTTGCCAAAGCACAGCCCCCACACCACTAGAGGGATGTCTACAACCACCAACTTACCGTCCGAAGACAAGGCCGAGTATAGCCCACAAAGCTCCTATAGTTTCTGGTAATAGGCTACACCAGCAGTTGTTATGCTCCTATAGTTTCTGGTAATAGGCTACACCAGCAGTCGTTATGCTCCTATAGTTTCTGGTAATAGGCTACACCAGCAGTTGTTATGCTCCTATAGTTTCTGGTAATAGACTACACCAGCAGTTGTTATGCTCCTATAGTTTCTGGTAATAGGCTACACCAGCAGTCGTTATGCTCCTATAGTTTCTGGTAATAGGCTACACCAGCAGTCGTTATGCTTCTATAGTTTCTGGTAATAGGCTACACCAGCAGTCGTTATGCTCCTATAGTTTCTGGTAATAGGCTACACCAGCAGTCGTTATGCTCCTATAGTTTCTGGTAATAGGCTACACCAGCAGTCGTTATGCTCCTATAGTTTCTGGTAATAGTCTACACCAGCAGTCGTTATGCTCCTATAGTTTCTGGTAATAGACTACACCAGCAGTCGTTATGCTCCTATAGTTTCTGGTAATAGACTACACCAGCAGTCATTATGCTCCTATAGTTTCTGGTAATAGACTACACCAGCAGTCGTTGTGCTCCTATAGTTTCTGGTAATAGGCTACACCAGCAGTCGTTATGCTCCTATAGTTTCTGGTAATAGGCTACACCAGCAGTCGTTATGCTCCTATAGTTTCTGGTAATAGGCTACACCAGCAGTCGTTATGCTCCTATAGTTTCTGGTAATAGGCTACACCAGCAGTCATTATGCTCCTATAGTTTCTGGTAATAGGCTACACCAGCAGTCGTTATGCTCCTATAGTTTCTGGTAATAGGCTACACCAGCAGTAGTTATGATCCTATAGTTTCTAGTAATAGACTACACCAGCAGTCGTTATGCTCCTATAGTTTCTGGTAATAGACTACAGTCATTATGCTCCTATAGTTTCTGGTAATAGACTACACCAGCAGTCGTTATGCTCCTATAGTTTCTGGTAATAGGCTAGACCAGCAGTCGTTATGCTCCTATAGTTTCTGGTAATAGGCTACACCAGCAGTCGTTATGCTCCTATAGTTTCTGGTAATAGGCTACACCAGCAGTCGTTATGCTCCTATAGTTTCTGGTAATAGGCTACACCAGCAGTCGTTATGCTCCTATAGTTTCTGGTAATAGGCTACACCAGCAGTCGTTATGCTCCTATAGTTTCTGGTAATAGACTACACCAGCAGTCGTTATGCTCCAATAGTTTCTGGTAATAGGCTACACCAGCAGTCGTTATGCTCCTATAGTTTCTGGTAATAGGCTACACCAGCAGTCGTTATGCTCCTAAAGTTTCTGGTAATAGGCTACACCAGCAGTCGTTATGCTCCTATAGTTTCTGGTAATAGGCTACACCAGCAGTCGTTATGCTCCTATAGTTTCTGGTAATAGGCTACACCAGCAGTCATTATGCTCCTATAGTTTCTGGTAATAGACTACACCAGCAGTCGTTATGCTCCTATAGTTTCTGGTAATAGACTACACCAGCAGTCGTTATGCTCCTATAGTTTCTGGTAATAGGCTACACCAGCAGTCGTTATGCTCCTATAGTTTCTGGTAATAGGCTACACCAGCAGTCGTTATGCTCCTATAGTTTCTGGTAATAGACTACAGTCGTTATGCTCCTATAGTTTCTGGTAATAGGCTACACCAGCAGTCGTTATGCTCCTAAAGTTTCTGGTAATAGGCTACACCAGCAGTCGTTATGCTCCTATAGTTTCTGGTAATAGACTACACCAGCAGTCGTTATGCTCCTATAGTTTCTGGTAATAGGCTACACCAGCAGTCGTTATGCTCCTATAGTTTCTGGTAATAGGCTACACCAGCAGTCGTTATGCTCCTATAGTTTCTGGTAATAGGCTACAGTCGTTATGCTCCTATAGTTTCTGGTAATAGGCTACACCAGCAGTCTTTATGCTCCTATAGTTTCTGGTAATAGACTACAGTCGTTATGCTCCTATAGTTTCTGGTAATAGACTACAGTCATTATGCTCCTATAGTTTCTGGTAATAGACTACACCAGCAGTCGTTATGCTCCTATAGTTTCTGGTAATAGGCTAGACCAGCAGTCGTTATGCTCCTATAGTTTCTGGTAATAGGCTACACCAGCAGTCGTTATGCTCCTATAGTTTCTGGTAATAGGCTACACCAGCAGTCGTTATGCTCCTATAGTTTCTGGTAATAGGCTACACCAGCAGTCGTTATGCTCCTATAGTTTCTGGTAATAGGCTACACCAGCAGTCGTTATGCTCCTAAAGTTTCTGGTAATAGGCTACACCAGCAGTCGTTATGCTCCTATAGTTTCTGGTAATAGGCTACACCAGCAGTCGTTATGCTCCTATAGTTTCTGGTAATAGGCTACACCAGCAGTCATTATGCTCCTATAGTTTCTGGTAATAGACTACACCAGCAGTCGTTATGCTCCTATAGTTTCTGGTAATAGACTACACCAGCAGTCGTTATGCTCCTATAGTTTCTGGTAATAGGCTACACCAGCAGTCGTTATGCTCCTATAGTTTCTGGTAATAGACTACACCAGCAGTCGTTGTCCTCCTATAGTTTCTGGTAATAGGCTACACCAGCAGTCGTTATGCTCCTATAGGTTCTGGTAATAGGCTACACCAGCAGTCGTTGTGCTCCTATAGTTTCTGGTAATAGGCTACACCAGCAGTCGTTATGCTCCTATAGTTTCTGGTAATAGGCTACACCAGCAGTCGTTATGCTCCTATAGTTTCTGGTAATAGACTACACCAGCAGTCGTTATGCTCCTATAGTTTCTGGTAATAGACTACACCTGCAGTCGTTATGCTCCTATAGTTTCTGGTAATAGACTACAGTCGTTATGCTCCTATAGTTTCTGGTAATAGGCTACACCAGCAGTCGTTATGCTCCTATAGTTTCTGGTAATAGGCTACACCAGCAGTCGTTATGCTCCTATATTTTCTGGTAATAGACTACACCAGCAGTCGTTATGCTCCTATAGTTTCTGGTAATAGACTACACCAGCAGTCGTTATGCTCCTATAGTTTCTGGTAATAGGCTACACCAGCAGTCGTTATGCTCCTATAGTTTCTGGTAATAGACTACAGCAGCAGTCGTTATGCTCCTATAGTTTCTGGTAATAGACTACACCAGCAGTCGTTATGCTCCTATAGTTTCTGGTAATAGACTACACCAGCAGTCGTTATGCTCCTATAGTTTCTGGTATTAAGCTACACCAGCAGTCAGCAACCTTTTCCATTTGGTGCCAATTTCTGATCATTTCTACTGATCTGGTGCTAGTTATGATTTTCATATTCACATTTTACTGGAACAGTTTCATTTAATTTATAATAGTATTAATAATTATAATTGTCTTTATCTCAACATCATTCTCTGTGGTTAATCTACATTCTATTTAAATGAAAATTATAAATATACATTTTTATTTCCATTGCTAAGTTTAAAATGACCTACATAAAGCCCAAAAATTTAAACACGCCAACTCATTAGTGGTGGTGTGTTAAGACAATCAGAAATACTATCAGACATCCCCAAATGTAACTTTGACTATAATTACTGTTCCCTGAAGGAGGGAAACGAGGTACAACACCTGTTTGGCCCCACCCCTTCCTGGGTCGGTGAAGAGCGGTATTAAATTTAAGGAAGAAATCCGAGCCTCGCGCTCATCACCTGTAGAAGGCGGGGCTTCCAGCGAGGCGTGGATTTAATAGTATGTTGTACCTAGTTTCCCTCCTTCAGGGAACAGTAGTTATAGTCATAATGTGTGGATTTAATAGTATGTTGTACCTAGTTTCCCTCCTTCAGGGAACAGTAGTTATAATCATAACGTTACGCTTGTCAAATGATGAACTTTAAGTTAAATACTGGATCTTGCTGTCGGACAGTTTTTTTGTATTCAGATCTCTGAAATGCTCTCTAATTACGTAACATTTAGTGTCTCCTTATGGTACGCTGGGAAAATAGTTTTCATGGGCACAGAAATCCTAAATCATTTCAGAGTTTGCTAAATCCAATGGTTCTAACCAAGAGTCATCTTTACTTTATTGACAACACCCAAATGGATACTGTCATTAACGCAGTTCTTCAATAATTACACATAATTCTTAATACTGTAGCTGTTTAGTTAGTCACATGTTCAACTATCATCAGCTGATCCAGGAAATCATTTTCTGAATGACAGTCACATGACAAACATCACGACATGCAACAACAACCAAAGTGCTTCTTCATTCATTACTCTCGTAAAGACAGTTATGCCGTGCTCCACGTTGGATCCAACATCCCTAAGAAATTGATGTTTATAATGTGTTATTGTCTGCCTGATTTACAGTAGCGTCTCGTTAGTCTGTTTGCACACAGAGATACTTAGCTCATAATGTGTAGAGAACTGTTCCTTGATGGATAGGCTATTGTACAACACACAGAGCTATTTTCCTTTATTCAGGACATTTAGAATGGCAACACATTACAGAATAGCCTAGTGGGATTATTCACAAAATTATCTGGTGATCAGGTTATGAAATGTCATGAAAGACATTTTAGTTTCCATGTTTCACCTGAAGTATGAAATTATTTATAGTCCTAGGTCTATGTTGTTAGGTGAAGTTATGGGTCCTGCAGTATGTCTATGTTATTGTTTGTTGAAGTTATGGGCCAATTTGTTAACTTCTTCGGGCTAGGGGGCAGTGTTCGGAAGTTCGGAGAGTCTGGCATGCCCAAAGGAAACTGCCTGTTACTCAGACCCAGAAGCTAGGATATGCATATAATTGGTTGTATTTGATAGAAAACACTTTGCTTGATTTACAGTTTTATTGTTTATTTACATATTAGGGTACCTGAGGATTGATTAGAAACGTTGTTTGACTTGTTTGGATGAAGTTTATTGGTAACTTTTTGGATTATTTTGTCTGCATGTTGAACGGGTGGATTACTGAACAAAACGCGCCAACCAAACTGAGTTTTTGGGATATAAAGAGGGACTTTATCAAACAAAACAACCATTTATTGTGTAGCTGGGACCCTTGGGATTGCAAACAGAGGAAGATCTTCAAAGGTAAGTGATTTATTTTATCGCTATTTTGGATTTTTGTGACGGCTGTGCTGGTTTGAGAAATATTTCTATGCAGCAAGTATGCGGGGCGCTATCAAATCAAATCAAATGTATTTATATAGCCCTTCGTACATCAGCTGAAATCTTAAAGTGCTGTACAGAAACCCAGCCTAAAACCCCAAACAGCAAGCAATGCATGTGAAAGAAGCACGGTGGCTAGGAAAAACTCCCTAGAAAGGCCAAAAACCTAGGAAGAAACCTAGAGAGGAACCAGGCTATGAGGGGTGGCCAGTCCTCTTCTGGCTGTGCCGGGTGGATATTATAACAGAACATGGTCAAGATGTTAAAATGTTCATAAATGACCAGCATGGTCAAATAATAATAATCATAGTAGTTGTCGAGGGTGCAACAAGCACGTCCGGTGAACAGGTCAGGGTTCCGTAGCCGCAGGCAGAACAGTTGAAACTGGAGCAGCAGCATGGCCAGGTGGACTGGGGACAGCAAGGAGTCATCATGCCAGGTAGTCCTGAGGCATGGTCCTAGGGCACAGGTCCTCCGAGAGAAAGAAAGAAAGAGAGAAAGAGAGAATTAGAGAGAGCATATTTAAATTCACACAGGACACCGGATAAGACAAGAGAAATACTCCAGATGTAACAGACTGACCCTAGCCTCCCGACACATAAACTACTGCAGCATAAATACTGGAGGCTGAGACAGGAGGGATCAGAAGACACTGTGGCCCCATCCGATGATACCCCCGGACAGGGCCAAACAGGCAGGATATAACCCCACCCACTTTGCCAAAGCACAGCCCCCACACCACTAGAGGGATGTCTCCAACCACCAACTTACCGTCCTAAGACAAGGCCGAGTATAGCCCACAAAGATCTCCGCCATGGCACAACCCAAGGGGGGGGTGCCAACCCAGACAGGAAGACCACGTCAGTGACTCAACCCACTCAAGTGACGCACCCCTCCCATGGACGGCATAGAAGAACACCAGTAAGCCAGTGACTCAGCCCCTGTAATAGGGTTAGAGGCAGAGAATCCCAGTGGATAGAGGGGAACCGGCAAGGCAGAGACAGCAAGGGCGGTTCGTTGCTCCAGCCTTTCCGTTCACCTTCACACTCCTGGGCCAGACTATACTTAATCATAGGACCTACTGAAGAGATAAGTCTTCAGTAAAGACTTAAAGGTTGAGACTGAGTCTGCGTCTCTCACATGGGTAGGCAGACCATTCCATAAAAATGGAGCTCTATAGGAGAAAGCCCTACCTCCAGCCGTTTGCTTAGAAATTCTAGGGACAATTAGGAGGCCTGCGTCTTGTGACCGTAGTGTACGTGTAGGTATGTACGGCAGGACCAAATCGGAAAGATAGGTAGGAGCAAGCCCATGTAATGCTTTGTAGGTTAGCAGTAAAACCTTGAAATCAGCCCTTGCCTTAACAGGAAGCCAGTGTAGGGAGGCTAGCACTGGAGTAATATGATCAAATCTTTTGGTTCTAGTCAGGATTCTAGCAGCCGTATTTAGCACTAACTGAAGTTTGTTTAGTGCTTTATACGGGTAGCCTGAAAGTAGAGCATTGCAGTAGTCCAGCCTAGAAGTAACAAAAGCATGGATTAATTTTTCTGCATCATTTTTGGACAGAAAGTTTCTGATTTTTCAATGTTAAGTAGATGGAAAAAAGCTGTCCTTGAAACAGTCTTGATATGTTCTTCAAAAGAGAGATCAGGGTCCAGAGTAACGCCGAGGTCCTTCACAGTTTTATTTGAGACGACTGTACAACCATCCAGATTAATTGTCAGATTCAACAGAAGATCTCTTTGTTTCTTGGGAACTAGAACAAGCATCTCTGTTTTGTCCGAGTTTAGAAGTAGAAAGTTTGCAGCCATCCACTTCTTTATGTCTGAAACACAGGCTTCTAGCGAGGGCAATTTTGGGGCTTCACCATGTTTCATTGAAATGTACAGCTGTGTGTCGTCCACATAGCAGTGAAATTTAACATTATGTTTTCGAATGACATCCCCAAGAGGTAAAATATATAGTGAAAACAATAGTGGTCCTAAAACGGAACCTTGAGGAACACCGAAATATGGCTCCCACAATCAGACAGCTCAGACTGACCAGTACCCCTGTAAAGCCCCACCCCCTCCTGTAGAATATATCACTGGCTAGAGGCCAACCCACACTTTCACTTCTATGAACGCACACAGTGAGGATCGGGCGGTTTAGGGAATCTTCGTTAGAGAGGTAACCTCCGAACCTTATTGGTATTCGGTTCTTCTCCTAACTCTGCGATTGTTCGACAGTGTCAGTGTGTCTTACCCTCCCGCAATGTGTGATATGAACCCAGGTAGCTCTTTCAGCTATTCTAACCGTGAAGGCTATTACCAGGAACACTTGGTATGGGCCCTCCACCGTGGCTGCTTCCAGTTCTTTTCTCCTGAGGGACTGGATCCACACCCAGTCTCCTGGTTGGATTGAGTGAATCATCTTCTCCTGTAATTCACCTGTTGGACACAAAGTCTCAGACATACGGGTTTCGTTAACCATGTGTTCTGTTAGTAAATCTTCAACTTCTATGTCTACCTGTTCTGGCCTCCCTAACTCTGGCATTCTATATGGTTTACCTGATCAGCTAAAATGTAATCCATTATTTAAAGAGATAGATACTAGTAAACCAACGACCCTAATCGTGTCCACCCAGTAAGTTGGGACCGCTTCTTCCCATTTAATATACTTATCTATTATAAAACATGTTTTTTTAAGTAGTTCGTTATCCAATAGGCCACAAAGTGTTTCCGAACCTGCTCTACTATCACCCCTGTTGACACATGGCTCTGCCCATGTGTCAATCTTGCCGCATCTCTAAACAATGACTTAGGTAGTATTGGTGACTTATCATGATACCAAATACCGTCCTTATATAAATTGCTCCTGACTTCTCCCATTTCGAAATCACTTTCACTGGTGCTCTAGACTGACAATTTTAATATAGCTTTGTCTATGTTTACTTCCTCTTTTAAGAACTGCTGTGTCGACGGCTGCAGTTTAACCTGTTTAGGATAGGGTGCAGTATTTTCACGGCCAGATAAAAAACGTACCCGATTTAATCTGGTTATTATTCCTGCCCAGAAACTAGAATATGCATATAATTGTTTGATTTGGATAGGAAACACCCTAAAGTTTCTAAAACTGTTTGAATGGTGTCTGTGAGTATAACAGAACTCACATGGCAGGCCAAAACCTGAGAAGATTGCATACAGGAAGTGCCCTCTCTGACCATTTCTTGGCCTTTTTATGGAAAATAGAGGATCTCTGCTGTAACGTGACATTTTCTAAGGCTCCCATAGGCTCTCAGAAGGCGCAAAAACGGGGAATGATGACACTGCAGTCCCTGGCTGAAAAACAGTAGAGCATTTGGATAGTGGTCGATCTGAGAACAGTGAAACGGGCGTGCGCATGCACGTGAAGAGTCCATTTTACATTTTCAGTCTTTGAACGAAAACAACGTCTCCTGGTCGGATTATTATCGCTATTTTACGAGAAAAATCGCATAAAAATTGATTTTAAACAGTTTTTGACATGCTTCGAAGTACGGTAATGGAATATATTGAAATTTTTTGTCACGATACGCGCGGGCGCGTCACCCTTCGTTACCCTTCGGATTGTGTCTTGAACGCACGAACAAAACGCCGCTATTTGGATATAACCATGGATTATTTGGAACCAAACCAACATTTGTTGTTGAAGTTGAAGTCCTGGGAGTGCATTCTGACGAAGAAATGTGCTTTCACCGAAAAGCTATTTTAAAATCGGACACCGCGATTGCATAAAGGAGTTCTGTATCTATAATTCTTAAAATAATGTTATGTTTTTTGTAAACGTTTATTGTGAGTAATTTAGTAAATTCACCGGAAGTGTTCGGTGGGAATGCTAGTTCTGAACGTCACATGCTAATGTAAAAAGCTGGTTTTTGATATAAATATGAACTTGATTGAACAAAACATGCATGTATTGTATAAGAGCGTCTGCTAAATGACTAAAAATATATATAAACATCCAATCCTGTCATGCACTGAGTGGACAAAACATTATGAACACCTCTTTCCATGACAGACTGACCAGGTTAAAGCTTTGATCCTTTATTGATGTCACTTGTTAAATCCACTTCAATCAGTGTAGATGAAGGAGAAGAGACAGGTTAAAGAAGGATTTTTTTAAAGCCTTGAGACAATGGATTGTGTATGTGTGCCATTCAGAGGGTGAATGGGCAACACAAAATATTGGTTTGAGTGTCAAGAACTGCAACGCTGCTGGGTTTTTCACTCTCAACAGTTTCCCCGTGTGTATCAAGACTGGTCCACCACCCAAAGGACATCCAGCCAACTGGACACAACTGTGGGGAAGCATTGGAGTCAACATGGCCCCAGCATCCCCATGGAACAACTTATCCATGCCCCGACGATTTGAAGCCGTTCTGAGGGCAAAAAGGGGTGCAACTCAATATTAGGAAGGTGTTCTTAATGTTTTGTACACCCAGTTTACATCACCAATATTTGTTTTATCCAACTGTTTGGTTATTATAACAGTGTAACTGAATGTACAACACATTAACCTCTATGGGCTAGGTGGGACGCTAGCGTGCCACCCGTGGTGCACTCCATCAACAGCAGGTGCATTTCAAGAGCGGCAAATTTGAATCCAAATAAATGTCAAAATTCAAATTTTTCAAAAATACAACTATTTTACACCATTTGAAAGATAAACATCTCCTTAATCTAACCACGTTTTACGATTTCAAAAAGGTTTTACGGCGAAAGCATAAATTTAGAGTATGTTAGGACAGTACATTTACAAGAGTTGTGTGTAATGTTTTGTCAAGTCAAAGACAGGGTCACCAAAACCATAAAACCAGCTAAAATGATGCACTAACCTTTTACAATCTCCATCAGATGACACTCCTAGGACATTATGTTAGACAATGCATGCATTTTTAGTTCTATCAAGTTCATATTTATATCCAAAAACAGCGTTTTACTATGGCATTGATGTTGAGGAAATCGTTTCCCTCCAATAACCGGCAGTCAAGTCAGCGTCACAAATTAAATAATTAAAATTAGAAAACATTGGTAAAATATTATATTGTCATTTAAAGAATTATAGATTTACATCTCTTGAACGCAATCAACTTGCCAGATTTAAAAATAACCTTACTGGGAAATCACACTTTGCAATAATCTGAGCACTGCGCCCAGAAAAATACGCGTTGCGATACAGACTAGACGTCATGTTGGGGAGATCTAAAATCGAAAATACTATGTAAATAATCCATTACCTTTGATTCTCTTCATCAGATGTCACTTCCAGGTATCACAGGTCCATAACGAATGTAGTTTTGTTCAAAAAAGCTCATCATTTATGTCCAAAAATCTCCGTCTTGTTAGCACATGATCTAAGCCAGCCGGACTTCTCGTCATGAACGAGGGGAAAAAATATATTTACGTTCGTTCAAACATGTCAAACGTTGTATAGCATAAATCATTAGGGCCTTTTTTAACCAGAACATGAATAATATTCAAGGTGGACGAATGCATACTCTTTTATAACGTATTGGAACGAGGGTACCCAACATGAACTCGCGCGCCAGGTGTCTAATGGGCCATCATCGTTCCATGGCTCTTGTTCGGTCAGATCTCCCTCCAGAAGACTCAAAACACTTTGTAAAGGCTGGTGACATCTAGTGGAAGCAATAGGAAGTGCCAAAATATTCCTCAGCCCCTGTGTTTTTCAATGGGATAGGTTTAAAGGTAATACAACACATCAGGTATCCACTTCCTGTCAGAAAATGTCTCAGGGTTTTGCCTGCCAAATGAGTTCTGTTATACTCACAGACACCATTCAAACAGTTTTAGAAAATTTAGGGTGTTTTCTATCCATATGTAATAAGAATATGCATATTCTAGTTACTGGGTAGGAGTGGTAACCAGATTAAATCGGGTATGTTTTTTTATCCAGCCGTGTCAATACTGCCCCCTAGCCCTAACAGGTTAAATGAATTAGTGAAAAGTGAGTTAACATTCTAATGTGAATGATGATGATTTCTAATATTGTGTCTGGTTTCATCCATCAGATGTCTGTGATCTCACACTGGACCCAAACACAGTACACAGACGCCTCTCTCTGTCTGAGGAGAACAGAAAGGTGACATGGAGGACAGAGGAGCAGCCGTATCCTGATCACCCAGAGAGATTTGAGGACTGCAGACAGGTGCTGTGTAGAGAGGGTCTGACTGGGCGCTGTTACTGGGAGGCAGAGTGGAGTGGGGGGGCTGATATAGGAGTGACATATAAAGGAATCAGCAGGAGAGGAAGGGATAATGACTGTTGGCTTGGATACAATGACAAGTCCTGGAGTCTGTTCTGCTCTGACAACAGATACTCTGTCAGGCATAATAATCATCTCACTACCATAGACGTCCCCTCCTCCAGCCCCCACAGAGTAGGAGTGTATCTGGACTGGTCAGCCGGCACTCTGTCCTTCTATAGAGCCTCCTCTGACACACTGACCCACCTGATCACATTCACCTCCACATTCACTGAGCCACTCTATCCAGGATTTAGAGTTCATGTTGACTCCTCAGTGTCCCTGAAATAATAACTGGACACACACACACACACACACACACACACACACACACACACACACACACACACACACACACACACACACACACACACACACACACTGGACACACACACACACACTGGACACACACTGGACACACACACACTGGACACACACATAAATACACACTGGACACACACACACACACACACACACACACACTGAACACACACACACACACACACACACACACACTGAAACACACACACACACACACTCACTGGACACACATACACACACACACTCACTGGACACACATACACACACACACTCACTGGACACACACACACACACTCACTGGACACACACACACACACACACTGAAACACACACACACTGGCCACCCACTTAAACTGGACAAACACAAACACTGGAATGACATACACACACTCACTCAAACGGACATACAAACGCACTGGAAACACACTGGACACACACACACACTGGACACACACAAACACACTGGACACACACACACACACACACACACTGGACCCACTGGATAAACACACACACACTGGATAAACACACACACACTGGACACACACACTCACTGGACACACACACACACTCACTGGACACACACACACACACTGGACACACACGCTTGACACACACACTGGATACACACACACAAACACACTGGATACACACACACACACACACACACACACACACACTGGATACACACACACACACACACACTGGATACACACACACACAAACACACTGGATACACACACACACACACACTGGACACACACACACACACACACACAAACACACTGGATACACACACACACACACACACACACACAAACACACTGGATACACACACACAAACACACTGAACACACACACACTGACACACATAAACACTGAAACACACACAATTGACAAACACACACTGGACACTCACACGTGTTAAATCAGTTTCTGGACCACAGGTTCTAGAACAGCTTCTATCCCAGTTCTATCTGCCTGTTAAATCAGGTTCTGGACCACAGGTTCTAGAACAGCTTCTATCCCAGTTCTATCTGCCTGTTAAATCAGTTTCTGGACCACAGGTTCTAGAACAGCTTCTATCCCAGTTCTATCTGCCTGTTAAATCAGTTTCTGGACCACAGGTTCTAGAACAGCTTCTATCCCAGTTCTATCTGCCTGTTAAATCAGTTTCTGGACCACAGGTTCTAGAACAGCTTCTATCCCAGTTCTATCTGCCTGTTAAATCAGTTTCTGGACCACAGGTTCTAGAACAGCTTCTATCCCAGTTCTATCTGCCTGTTAAATCAGTTTCTGGACCACAGGTTCTAGAACAGCTTCTATCCCAGTTCTATCTGCCTGTTAAATCAGTTTCTGGACCACAGGTTCTAGAACAGCTTCTATCCCAGTTCTATCTGCCTGTTAAATCAGTTTGTGGACCACAGGTTCTAGAACAGCTTCTATCCCAGTTCTATCTGCCTGTTAAATCAGTTTCTGGACCACAGGTTCTAGAACAGCTTCTATCCCAGTTCTATCTGCCTGTTAAATCAGTTTCTGGACCACAGGTTCTAGAACAGCTTCTATCCCAGCTCTATCTGCATGTTAAATCAGTTTCTGGACCACAGGTTCTAGAACAGCTTCTATCCCAGTTCTATCTGCCTGTTAAATCAGTTTCTGGACCACAGGTTCTAGAACAGCTTCTATCCCAGTTCTATCTGCCTGTTAAATCAGTTTCTGGACCACAGGTTCTAGAACAGCTTCTATCCCAGTTCTATCTGCCTGTTAAATCAGTTTGTGGACCACAGGTTCTAGAACAGCTTCTATCCCAGTTCTATCTGCCTGTTAAATCAGTTTGTGGACCACAGGTTCTAGAACAGCTTCTATCCCAGTTCTATCTGCCTGTTAAATCAGTTTGTGGACCACAGGTTCTAGAACAGCTTCTATCCCAGTTCTATCTGCCTGTTAAATCAGTTTCTGGACCACAGGTTCTAGAACAGCTTCTATCCCAGTTCTATCTTCCTGTTAAATCAGTTTCTGGACCACAGGTTCTAGAACAGCTTCTATCCCAGTTCTATCTGCCTGTTAAATCAGTTTCTGGACCACAGGTTCTAGAACAGCTTCTATCCCAGTTCTATCTGCCTGTTAAATCAGTTTCTGGACCACAGGTTCTAGAACAGCTTCTATCCCAGTTCTATCTGCCTGTTAAATCAGTTTCTGGACCACAGGTTCTAGAACAGCTTCTATCCCAGTTCTATCTGCCTGTTAAATCAGTTTCTGGACCACAGGTTCTAGAACAGCTTCTATCCCAGTTCTATCTGCCTGTTAAATCAGTTTCTGGACCACAGGTTCTAGAACAGCTTCTATCCCAGTTCTATCTGCCTGTTAAATCAGTTTCTGGACCACAGGTTCTAGAACAGCTTCTATCCCAGTTCTATCTGCCTGTTAAATCAGTTTCTGGACCACAGGTTCTAGAACAGCTTCTATCCCAGTTCTATCTGCCTGTTAAATCAGTTTCTGGACCACAGGTTCTAGAACAGCTTCTATCCCAGTTCTATCTGCCTGTTAAATCAGTTTGTGGACCACAGGTTCTAGAACAGCTTCTATCCCAGTTCTATCTGCCTGTTAAATCAGTTTCTGGACCACAGGTTCTAGAACAGCTTCTATCCCAGTTCTATCTGCCTGTTAAATCATCAACCTAAACTGTTGTCATCAGACTATTACAACATGACTGAACCTTTTGGGTTCCTTTTCTGATCTTTTACCACTTTGCATTTTTTATGATATATTTTACTGTTTGTGTTTGTACCACTGGAGGTTGGTGGGACCTTATTTAGGGAGGACAGGCTTGTAATGGCTGGAGTGGAATAAGTGGAATGGTATCAAACACGTGGTTTCCATGTGTTCCATTTCATTCACTCTGTTCCAGACATTATTATGAGCCGTCCTGCCCTCAGCAGCCTCCTCTGGTATTTACTGTCCTGTATGTGAGAGAGATCCAACAAGGAATTACAGTGTATGTATTACTTTTAATACCTGCAAATGGCAAATAAACTACTGGAACTCCTTATGAATGTCTGCAGCCAACAAGAGGTGAAAATACTACCGGAATATTCTGCAAAATGTTGATGAAGACGTCACTCAATCCACCCAAAACAACATGCAGTCTTTCCACAAGACTCCCATGAAGTTATAGTGTGACGTTATGAGTCGACGTTAAAGTAACATTCTCACAACATACTGCACTTGTTTTATCCTGTTTTAGATGTATCCTCTGTTTAAACATTTAAACTCTTACAATAACACTGTTAAAATACCAATGTGATCATTTCTTGTCTTTTATGTTGGAAAAACCAATTGTACAATTATATGTGGACATACGCTTCATAGTTGTACAAGTATACATGGTTATATTGTACTTTTCATAATAAAACATACTTGAAACAAGAAAAAGCATGTTAATTGTGAAAACAATTTCGTTATTGATTTTTACATTGCTTCTCCCTGTCTCATGTTGACGTTTGGCATGAATCTTGACCTGGAGGCAGAACTGTGAGATTTTTCTTCTAGATATGTCAGCTGCAAAGTCAGAAATGGCTGTTGAAAATAATGTTGTTTTATGGTCTTAATTTAAGGGAAGGATTAGCAGTGTGGTTAGGGTTGAGGTTAGGATTAAAATCTGATTGTATTACTTTGTGCCTGTGCCAGCTAGGGAATACTTTGCTGAACTGCCTCCAGGGCAAGATTCATGACAATAAATGCTAACCTGCCTCCAGGGCAAGATTCATGACAATAAATGCCAACCTGCCTCCAGGGCAAGATTCATGACAATAAATGCCAACCTGCCTCCAGGGCAAGATTCATGACAATACATGCCAACCTGCCTCCCAGTCGTCCCCTCCTTATCTTTACAAGGCTGCAGAACATGCAAGATAGTGATGTGGGGGTTCTCTCATAACCCTCAGTCCCCAGGTGGGTAGATGGCAGGTTGAATAAAGAGAAGCTAGTGATGTGGGGGTTCTCTCATAACCCTCAGTCCCCAGGTGGGTAGATGGCAGGTTGAATAAAGAGAAGCTAGTGATGTGGGGGTTCTCTCATAACCCTCAGTCCCCAGGTGGGTAGATGGCAGGTTGAATAAAGAGAAGCTAGTGATGTGGGGGTTCTCTCATAACCCTCAGTCCCCAGGTGGGTAGATGGCAGGTTGAATAAAGAGAAGCTAGTGATGTGGGGGTTCTCTCATAACACTCAGTCCCCAGGTGGGTAGATGGCAGGTTGAATAAAGAGAAGCTAGTGATGTGGGGGTTCTCTCATAACCCTCAGTCCCCAGGTGGGTAGATGGCAGGTTGAATAAAGAGAAGCTAGTGAAGTGGGGGTTCTCTCATAACCCTCAGTCCCCAGGTGGGTAGATGGCAGGTTGAATAAAGAGAAGCTAGTGATGTGGGGGTTCTCTCATAACCCTTAGTCCCCAGGTGGGTAGATGGCAGGTTGAATAAAGAGAAGCTAGTGATGTGGGGGTTCTCTCATAACCCTCAGTCCCCAGGTGGGTAGATGGCAGGTTGAATAAATAGAAAACAATAGGCTACATAAAACAATCCATAAATGTATAATTATTATGTAATTAACACAAAACATTAAGGACACCTTTCTTTCCATGACAAACTGACCAGGCGTAACTCAATATTAGGAAGGTATCCTTAATATTTTGTCCACTCAGTGGCTCTGACCCTTTACGTAACAGTCAATCCTCTTTACCAGGAAACCTTCTTTAAATTTCCCCAAATGTTTCCACACTGCTGCTCTCTCACAGCTGCTCCAGGGCCTCTTAGGTTGAGGAGTCATTCTCTTCTAACCTGATCACAGCTGCTCCAGGACCTCTTGGGTTGAGGAGTCATTCTCTTCTAACCTGATCACAGCTGCTCCAGGGCCTCTTGGGTTGAGGAGTCATTCTCTTCTAACCTGATCACAGCTGCTCCAGGGCCTCTTGGGTTGAGGAGTCATTCTCTTTTAACCTGATCACAGCTGCTCCAGGGCCTCTTGGGTTGAGGTGTCATTATCTTCTAACCTGATCACAGCTGCTCCAGGACCTCTTGGGTTGAGGAGTCATTCTCTTCTAACCTGATCACAAACAAAGACAAGATTCAAACAAATAAACATGGTCCAACATAATGGGGGGTATAGGGAAGATAGGGGAGAGGAGGGGGGTATAGGGAAGGTAGGGGAGAGGAGGGGGTATAGGGAAGGTAGGGGAGAGGAGGGGGGTATAGGGAAGGTAGGGGGAGGAGGGGGGTATAGGGAAGGTAGGGGAGAGGAGGGGGGTATAGGGAAGGTAGGGGGAGGAGGGGGGTATAGGGAAGGTAGGGGAGAGGAGGGGGTATAGGAAAGGTAGGGGAGAGGAGGGGGGTATAGGGAAGGTAGGGGGAGGAGGGGGGTATAGGGAAGGTAGGGGAGAGGAGGGGGTATAGGGAAGGTAGGGGAGAGGGGGGGTATAGGGAAGGTAGGGGAGAGGAGGGGGTATAGGGAAGGTAGGGAGAGGAGGGGAGGTATAGGGAAGGTAGGGGAGAGGAGGGGGGTATAGGGAAGGTAGGGGAGAGGGGGGGAAGGGAAGGTAGGGGAGAGGGGGGGTATAGGGAAGGTAGGGGAGAGGAGGGGGTATAGGGAAGGTAGGGGAGAGGAGGGGGGTATAGGGAAGGTAGGGGAGAGGAGGGGGGGCATAGGGAAGGTAGGGGAGAGGAGGGGGTATTGGGAAGGTAGGGGAGAGGAGGGGGGTGTAGGGAAGGTAGGGGAGAGGAGGGGGTATAGGGAAGGTAGGGGAGAGGAGGGGGTATAGGGAAGGTAGGGGAGAGGAGGGGGTATAGGGAAGGTAGGGGAGAGGAGGGGGTATAGGGAAGGTAGGGGAGAGGAGGGGGTATAGGGAAGGTAGGGGAGAGGAGGGGGGTATAGGGAAGGTAGGGGAGAGGAGGGGGTATAGGGAAGGTAGGGGAGAGGAGGGGGTATAGGGAAGGTAGGGGAGAGGAGGGGGGGCATAGGGAAGGTAGGGGAGAGGAGGGGGTATAGGGAAGGTAGGGGAGAGGAGGGGGGCATAGGGAAGATAGAGGAGAGGCGGGGGGTATAGGGAAGGTAGGGGAGAGGAGGGGGTATAGGGAAGGTAGGGGAGAGGAGGGGGGTATAGGGAAGGTAGGGGAGAGGAGAGGAGAGGGGGTATAGGGAAGGTAGGGGAGAGGAGGGGGGTATAGGGAAGGTAGGGGAGAGGAGAGGAGAGGGGGTATAGGGAAGGTAGGGGAGAGGAGGGGGTATAGGGAAGGTAGGGGAGAGGAGGGGGTATAGGGAAGGTATGGGAGAGGAGGGGGTATAGGGAAGGTAGGGGAGAGGAGGGGGGTATAGGGGAGGTAGGGGAGAGGAGGGGGTATAGGGAAGGTAGGGGAGAGGAGGGGAGGTATAGGGAAGGTAGGGAGAGGAAGGGGTATAGGGAAGGTAGGGGAGAGGAGGGAGTATAGGGAAGGTAGGGGAGAGGAGGGGGTATAGGGAAGGTAGGGGAGAGGAAGGGGTATAGGGAAGGTAGGGGAGAGGAGGGGGTATAGGGAAGGTAGGGGAGAGGAGGGGGTATAGGGAAGGTAGGGGAGAGGAGGGGGGTATAGGGAAGGTAGGGGAGAGGAGGGGAGGTATAGGGAAGGTAGGGGAGAGGAGGGGGTATAGGGAAGGTAAGGGAGAGGAGGGGGTATAGGGAAGGTAGGGGAGAGGAGGGGGTATAGGGAAGGTAGGGGAGAGGAGGGGGGTATAGGGAAGGTAGGGGAGAGGAGGGGGTATAGGGAAGGTAGGGGAGAGGAGGGGGTATAGGGAAGGTAGAGGAGAGGAGGGGGGTATAGGGAAGGTAGGGGAGAGGAGGGGGGTATAGGGAAGATAGGGTAGAGGAGGGGGAATAGGGAAGGTAGGGGAGAGGAGGGGGTATAGGGAAGGTAGGGGAGAGGAGGGGGGGTATAGGGAAGGTAGGAGAGAGGAGGGGGGTATAGGGAAGGTAGGGGAGAGGAGGGGGGTATAGGGAAGGTAGGGGAGAGGAGGGGGTATAGGGAACGTAGGGGAGAGGAGGGGGTATAGGGAAGGTAGGGGAGAGGAGGGGTTATAGGGAAGGTAGGGGAGAGGAGGGGGGTATAGGGAAGGTAGGGGAGAGGAGGGGGTATAGGGAAGGTAGGGGAATGGAGGGGGTATAGGGAAGGTAGGGGAGAGGAGGGGGGACTTCCTCCATGTCAGATAAGCAGCCTCCAAGTCTACCCTCACCAACTGACCAGACTGAGTGAGTTCTGAACATCCCTCTCTGTCCTCTGATGCTGCGTCCAAGTCTTCTTGGGTCTTTCTGGTGTCTCTGTCTTGACTCTTTAGTGAGTTTTTTCAGTTCTTTCCCAGGCTGCCTGAAAAACACAAAAAGATGGCACATACATAAGAGTTATAAACTATCAAAATAAAGAGAATCCCACACTCCATATATAAACTCCCAGTCATTTATTGGGTATTTACCAACATTTCAGCATCACTGTGCCTTCTTCAGGGTGATGTCATCAATACTTGAACCAGGTTATGTAGACAAACAGTGCAATTAGTGCAACCAATGACAATAGAGAGGGGTGTGTCATAATGATTAAGTTAATTACAATGAACTAATGAAACTGTTAAAAAAAACAATAGTTTATGGCATATTAAATATAAAAAAATAGTAGGGTATATTATATATATCCGGCTCTCCATGTAATCTGATTCATTATGATATAGGATCAGGTCCCCCCTCTCCATGTAATCTGATTCATTATGATCTAGGATCAGGTCCCCCCTCTCCATGTAATCTGATTCATTATGATATAGGATCAGGTCCCACCTCTCCATGTAATCTGATTCATTATAATCTAAGGTCAGGTCGCCCCTCTCCACGTAATCTGATTCATTATGATCTAGGATCAGGTCCCCCCCCTCTCCATGTAATCTGATTCATTATGATCTAGGATCAGGTCCCCCCCTCAGCATGTAATCTGATTCATTAAGATCTAGGAACAGGTCCCCCCTCTCCATGTAATCTGATTCATTATGATCAAGGATCAGGTCCCCCCTCCTCTCCATGTAATCTGATTCATTATGATCTAGGATCAGGTCCCCCTCTCCATGTAATCTGATTCATTATCATCTAGGATCAGGTCCCCCCTCTCCATGTAATCTGATTCATTATGATCTAGGATCAGGTCCCCCCCTCAGCATGTAATCTGATTCATTAAGATCTAGGAACAGGTCCCCCCTCTCCATGTAATCTGATTCATTATGATCAAGGATCAGGTCCCCCCTCCTCTCCATGTAATCTGATTCATTATGATCTAGGATCAGGTCCCCCTCTCCATGTAATCTGATTCATTATCATCTAGGATCAGGTCCCCCCTCTCCATGTAATCTGATTCATTATGATCTAGGATCAGGTCCCCCTCTCCACGTAATCTGATTCATTATGATCTAGGATCAGGTCCCTCCTCTCCATGTAATCTGACTCATTATGATATAGGATCAGGTCCCTCCTCCATGTAATCTGATTCATTATGATATAGGATCAGGTCCCCCCTCTCCATGTAATCTGATTCATTATGATCTAGAATCAGGTCCCCCCCCTCTCCATGTAATCTGATTCATTATGATATAGGATCAGGTCCCCCCTCTCCATGTAATCTGATTCACTATGATCTAGGATCAGGTCCCCCCTCTCCATGTAATCTGATTCATTATGATCTAGGATCAGGTACCCCCCTCTCCATGTAATCTGATTCATTATGATCTAGGATCAGGTCCCCCCCTCTCCATGTAATCTGATTCATTATGATCTAGGATCAGTCCCATCTCTCCATGTAATCTGATTCATTATGATCTAGGATCAGGTCCCCCCCTCTCCATGTAATCTGATTCATTATGATCTAGGATCAGGTCCCCCTCTCCATGTAATCTGATTCATTATGATCTAGGATCTTTTTATTTTTGTTATTTCACCTTTATTTAACCAGGTAGGCCAGTTGAGAACAAGTTCTCATTTACAATTGCGACCTGGCCAAGAATAAAGCAAAGCAGTGCGACAGAAACAACAACACAGAGTTACATGGAATAAACAAGCGTACAGTCAACACAACAGAAAAAAGAAAGTCTATATACAGTGTGTGCAAATGGCGTGAGGAGGTATGGCAATAAATAGGCCGTAGTAGCAAAGTAATCACAATTTAGCAGATTAACACTGGAGTGATAGATGAGCAGATGATGATGTGTAAGTAGTGATACTGGTGTGCAGAAGAGCAAAAATATAAATTAAAACAATATGAGGATAAGGTAGGTAGATTGGGTGGGCTATTTACAGATGGGCTGTGTACAGCTGCAGCGATCGGTTAGCTGCTCAGATAGCTGATGTTTTAAGTTAGTGAGGGAGCAATAAGTCTCCGGCTTTAGCGATTTTTGCAATTCGTTCCAGTCATTGGCAGCAGAGAACTGGAAGGAAAGGCGGCCAAAGGAGGTGTTGGCTTTGGGGATGACCAGTGAGATGTACCTGCTGGAGCGCGTGCTACGGGTGGGTGTTGTTATGGTGACCATTGAGCTGAGATAAGGCTGAGCTTTACCTAGCATAGACTTGTAGATGACCTGGAGGATGGGAGACCCACAGTATAGGTGCGTAACGCACAGAGACGTCAAAAATGTGTTTCAAAAATCGTCAAAGAGTAATTATTTTAACCTCTATGGGCTAGGTGGGACGCTTGCCAGTGTAATCCCGTGGCGCGTTATTCAAATTCCTCAAAAATGCAAAAACTTCAATTTTTCAAACATATGACTATTTTACACCATTTTAAAGATAAGACTCTCGTTAATCTAACCACACTGTCCGATTTCAAAAAGGCTTTACAACGAAAGCAAAACATTAGATTATGTCAGCAGAGTACCCAGCCAGAAATAATCAGACACCCATTTTTCAAGCTAGCATATAATGTCACATCAACCCAAACCACAGCTAAATGTAGCACTAACCTTTGATGATCTTCATCAGAAGACAACCCTAGGACATTATGTTATACAATACATGCATGTTTTGTTCAATCAAGTTCATATTTATATCAAAAACCAGCTTTTTTACATTAGCATGTGACAAGCATGTGACTAGCATTCCCACCGAACACTGCCGGTGAATTTACTAAATTACTTACGATAAACGTTCACAAAAAGCATAACAATTATTTTAAGAATTATAGATACAGAACTCCTCTATGCACTCGATATGTCCGATTTTAAAATAGCTTTTCGGTGAAAGCACATTTTGCAATATTCTCAGTAGATAGCCCGGCATCACAGGGCTAGCTAGTTAGACACCCAGCAAGTTTAGCACTCATCAAAGTCAGATTTACTATAAGAAAAATGTTATTACCTTTGCTGTCTTCGTCAGAATGCACTCCCAGGACTTCTACTTCAATAACAAATGTTGGTTTGGTTCAAAATAATCCATAGTTATATCCAAACAGCAGCGTTTTGTTTGTAAAATGTTAGCGAATTCCCCGGAAGTTTGCGGGGGGTATGCTAGTTCTGAACGTCACATGCTAATGTAAAAAGCTGGTTTTTGATATAAATATGAACTTGATTGAACAAAACATGCATGTATTGTATAACATAATGTCCTAGGGTTGTCATCTGATGAAGATCATCAAAGGTGAGTGCTGCATTTAGCTGTCTTCTGGGTTTTGGTGACATTATATGCTGGCTTGAAAAATGGGTGTCTGATTATTTCTGGCTTGGTACTCTGCTGACATAATCTAATGTTTTGCTTTCGTTGTAAAGCCTTTTTGAAATCGGACAGTGTGGTTAGATTAACGAGAGTCTTATCTTTAAATGGCTGTAAAATAGTCATATGTTTGAGAAATTGAAGTAATAGGATTTTTAAGGTTTTGAAAATCGCGCCACAGGATAGCCATGGCTGTTACGTAGGTGGGACGAATTCGTCCCGCCTAGCCTAGAGAGGTTAAGCTCCAACTTTTCCGACACACACACACATTCATCTTATAATCACTCGGTTATACCTTTTCATGGTGAAATCATTTAGTCAAACCTTTAATCATATTATTTCCATTACAATCCACCCTATTGGCTAAATATTTCACATACACTATAACACATCTATTTTTATTGGATTCAGAAATGTCACACAAAATCAAACTAGATCAAACTAGGTCTTTGTGTTGTATAAGGGTGAAGGGCAACCACACAATAATAGTCTCCTCCTGCGACTGTGAAAGGGGGAAGTCTGGATCTAATGGGCACATTGGATACAGATAATGCAGATCAGTGCAACTGTCTGGCTTCCTTGCCTTCATGAACAGCTTTACCATACAGGCCATTCCCTTTGGTAAATTAATTCCATCGAGTAGAAAGGGGATGGTTGTCAACTGAAGTTTGGCTGTTGCGCAGGCATAACCTTCTTCTTTAGCTACTGATCTAGCTGTATACTGAATCCATTCCAGCCATAGGTTGGAATCCCCAAACCAAGTCTCCACCTCAATCACTTCCTTAAGATCTTTCGTCTGAACTATCCTCACCGGTCCTTGGCTCTGGATGACTACACGGGTAATGTCAGTTTTATCAGGGGTACTACTGGTATTCTGGCTGGCGGTAGAACTATCTCCTGTCCTAACCTCTACTACTTGGAATGGTACCGCAGTGTCGACAATGGTCTAGTCAAGGCCAACATACCATAACCCTAAATCCTCTTTCTTTATGCTTTTAATGGTCATTCCTATCTTCAAGCAATACTTCCCTTGCTCTGGATTGCAGTCAAAAACACTGTCCTTCACTATACTCCATCTGTTTCTATATTGGGTGTGTGGATTGACATAGCCTTCTCTCTCTGTGTGAGCTATGACCTGATTCCATGAGTTACACCGGGATCTACACAGATATCTTCCCCATGAAGTCCGAGTCCTAGACTGCCAGGAGGTTAGGGACCCCATTTGGTCTGCATAGAACTCTATTGAGACATCCTTCCCTAACTCTACTCTCACTTCCTTTTTATCCAGATTGAGTGACCTTTTGTACCTAGGCTATAAAAACTCCTCATCTTCTACACTATGGGTCAAGTTACCACTTTCTGACTTCTCGAGTGGTTCCTGGTGTATTAGGAATATGGCTCCCACAATCAGACAGCTCAGACTGACCAGTACCCCTGTAAAGCCCCACCCCCTCCTGGAGAATGTATCACTGGCTAGAGGCCAACCCACACTTTCACTTCTATGAACGCACACAGTGAGGATCGGGCGGGTTAGGGAATCTTCGTTAGAGAGGTAACCCCCGAACCTTATTGGTATTCGGTTCTTCTCCTAACTCTGTGATTGTTCGACAGTGTCAGTGTGTCTTACCCTCCCGCAATGTGTGATATGAACCCAGGTAGCTCTTTCAGCTATTCTCACCGCGAAGGCTATTACCAGGAACACTTGGTATGGGCCCCCCCACCGTGGCTGCTTCCAGTTCTTTTCTCCTCAGGGACTGGATCCACACCCAGTCTCCTGGTTGGATTGAGTGAATCGTCTTCTCCTGTAATTCACCTGTTGGACACAAAGTCTCGGACATACGGGTTTGGTTAACCATGTGTTCTGTTAGTATATCTTCAACTTTTATGTCTACCTGTTCTGGCCTCCCTAACTCTGGCATTCTATATGGTTTACCTGATCAGCTAAAATGTAATCCATTATTTAAAGAGATAGATCCTAGTAAACCAACTACCCTAATCGTGTCCACCCAGTATGTTGGGACCGCTTCTTCCCATTTAATATACTTATCTATTATAAAAAATGTTTTTTTAAGTAGTTTGTTATCCAATAGGCCACAAAGGGTTTCCGAACCTGCTCTACTATCCCCCTGTTGACACATGGCTCTGCCCATGTGTCAATCTTGCCGCATCTCTAAAGAATGACTTAGGTAGTATTGGTAACTTATCATGATACCAAATACCGTCCTTATTAAAATTGCTCCTAACTTCTCCCATTTCAAAATCCCTTTCACTGGTGCTCTAGACTGACAATTTTAATATAGCTTTGTCTATGTTTACTTCCTCTTTTAAGAACTGCTGTGTCGACGGCTGCAGTTTAACCTCTTGTCGTTCGTCTAGGATAGGCGGCGCTACAGCGATTTTTGAAAAAAAAATTGCCCATTTTAAACGGCCTCCTACTCAAACTCAGAAGCTAGGATATGCATATAATTAATACTTGTGGATAGAACAGACCCTAAAGTTTCTAAAACTGTTTGAATGGTGTCTGTGAGTAAAACAGAACTTATATGGCAGTCAAAACCCCGAGACCGATCGTAACAGGAAGTGGAATTCTGAATTGCGGACTCAACTTCATCAGTTTGACTGTAAATCACACAGTGAGCAATGGTTCATTGAGCAGTTCCTATTGCTTCCACAGATGTCCCCAGTCTTTACAAAGTGATTTGAGCCTTCTACTGTTAGCCTTCCCTGGCTACCCTCCCCTTTCGAAACGTTTTGAAACACAATGCAATCGTCCCCCTTGAATCTTATTGGAGCTCTGGTTGAAAAAGGCCCTAAAGATTTATGTTATACAACGTTTGACATGTTTGAACGAACCTAAATAAAAAAAAAATGCATTTTTTCGAAAGTGGAGTCCCGCGCACGACGGAACTTTTGGTGCAGCCTTCAGAACGCGCTAACATTTACATTTACATTACATTTAAGTCATTTAGCAGACGCTCTTATCCAGAGCGACTTACAAATTGGTGCATTCACCTTATGATATCCAGTGGAACAACCACTTTACAATAGTGCATCTAAATCTTTTAGGGGGGGGTAGAAGGATTACTTTATCCTATCCCAGGTATTCCTTAAAGAGGTGGGGTTTCAGGTGTCTCCGGAAGGTGGTAATTGACTCCGCTGTCCTGGCGTCGTGAGGGAGCTTGTTCCACCATTGGGGTGCCAGAGCAGCGAACAGTTTTGACTGGGCTGAGCGGGAACTGTGCTTCCTCAGAGGTAGGGAGGCGAGCAGGCCAGAGGTGGATGAACGCAGTGCCCTTGGTTGGGTGTAGGGCCTGATCAGAGCCTGAAGGTACGGAGGTGCCGTTCCCCTGACAGCTCCGTAGGCAAGCACCATGGTCTTGTAGCGGATGCGAGCTTCAACTGGAAGCCAGTGGAGAGAGCGGAGGAGCGGGGTGACGTGAGAGAACTTGGGAAGGTTGAACACCAGATGGGCTGCGTCGTTCTGGATGAGTTGTAGGGGTTTAATGGCACAGGCAGGAAGCCCAGCCAACAGCGAGTTGCAGTAATCCAGACGGGAGATGACAAGTGCCTGGATTAGGACCTGCGCCGCTTCCAGTGTGAGGCAGGGTCGTACTCTGCGAATGTTGTAGAGCATGAACCTACAAGATCGGGTCACCGCCTTGATGTTAGTGGAGAACGACAGGGTGTTGTCCAGGGTCACGCCAAGGTTCTTAGCACTCTGGGAGGAGGACACAAGGGAGTTGTCAACCGTGATTGCGAGATCATGGAACGGGCAGTCCTTCGCCGCGAGGAAGAGCAGCTCCGTCTTGCCGAGGTTCAGCTTGAGGTGGTGATCCGTCATCCACACTGATATGTCTGCCAGACATGAAGAGATGCGATTCGCCACCTGGTTATCAGAAGGGGGAAAGGAGAAGATTAATTGTGTGTCGTCTGCATAGCAATGATAGGAGAGACCATGTGAGGATATGACAGAGCCAAGTGACTTGGTGTATAGCGAGAATAGGAGAGGGCCTAGAACAGAGCCCTGGGGGACACCAGTTGTGAGAGCACGTGGTGCGGAGACAGATTCTCGCCACGCCACCTTGTAGGAGCGACCTGTCAGGTAGGACGCAATCCAAGCATGGGCCGTGCCGAAAATGCCCAACTCGGAGAGGGTGGAGAGGAGGATCTGGTGGTTCACAGTATCAAAGGCAGCAGATCGGTCTAGAAGGATGAGAGCAGAGGAGAGAGAGTTAGCTTTAGCAGTGCGGAGAGCCTCCGTGAGACAGAGAAGAGCAGTCTCAGTTGAATGACCAGTCTTGAAACCTGACTGATTTGGATCAAGAAGGGCATTCTGAGAGAGATAGCAGGAGAGCTGGCCAAGGACGGCACGTTCAAGAGTTTTGGAGAGAAAAGAAAGAAGGGATACTGGTCTGTAGTTGTTGACATCGGAGGGATCGAGTGTAGGTTTTTTCAGAAGGGGTGCAACTCTCACTCTCTTGAAGACAGAAAGGACGTACCCAGCGGTCAAGGATGAGTTGATGAGCGAGGTGAGGTAAGGGAGAAGGTCTCCGGAAATGGTCTGGAGAAGAGAGGAGGGGATAGGGTCAAGCGGGCAGGTTGTTGGGCGGCCGGCCGTCACAAGACGCGAGATTTAATCTGGAGAGAGAGGGGAGAAAGAGGTCAAATCACAGGGTAGGGGAGTGTAAGCAGGATCAGCGGTGTCGTTTGACTTAGCAAACGAGGATCGGATGTCGTCGACCTTCTTTTCAAAATGGTTGGCGAAGTCATCCGCAGAGAGGGGGGAGGGGGAGGAGGATTCAGGAGGGAGGAGAAGGTGGCAAAGAGCTTCCTAGGGTTAGAGGCAGATGCTTGGAATTTAGAGTGGTATAAAGTGGATTTAGCAGCAGAGACAGAAGAGGAAAATGTAGAGAGGAGGGAGTGAAAGGATGCCAGGTCCGCAGGGAGGCGAATTTTCCTCCATTTCCAATCGGCTGCCCAGAGCCCTGTTCTGTGAGCTCGCAGTGAGTCGTCGAGCCACGGAGCAGGAGGGGAAGACCGAGCCGGCCTGGAGGATAGGGGACATAGAGAATCAAAGGATGCAGAAAAGGAGGAGAGGAGGGTTGAGGAGGCAGAATCAGGAGAAAGGTTGGAAAAGGTTTGAGCAGAGGGAAGAGATGATAGGATGGAAGAGGAGAGAGTAGCGGGAGAGAGAGAGCGAAGGTTGGGACGGCGCAATACCATCCGAGTAGGGGCAGAGTGATAATTGCTGGATGAGAGCGAGAGGGAAAAGGATACAAGGTAGTGGTCGGAGACTTGGAGGGGAGTTGCAATGAGATTAGTGGAAGAACAGCATCTAGTAAAGATGAGGTCAAGCGTATTGCCTGCCTTGTGAGTAGGGAGGGAAGGTAAGAGGGTGAGGTCAAAAGAGGAGAGGAGTGGAAAGAAGGAGGCAGAGAGGAATGAGTCAAAGGTAGACGTGGGGAGGTTAACCTCTCTAGGGTAGAAATCGTCCCACCTACGTAACAGCCAGTGGAATCCTGTGGCGCGTTATTCAAATACCTTAGAAATGCTATTACTTCAATTTCACACCATTTTAAAGACAAGACTCTCGTTAATCTAACCACACTGTTTCACCCACTCATTTGAGTTCTGTTATACTCACAGACACCATTCAAACAGTTTTAGAAAATTTAGGGTGTTTTCTATCCATATGTAATAAGTATATGCATATTCTAGTTACTGGGTAGGAGTAATAACCAGATTAACCTCTATGGGCTAGGTGGGACGCTAGCGTGCCACCCGTGGTGCACTCCATCAACAGCAGGTGCATTTCAAGAGCGGCAAATTTGAATCCAAATAAATGTCAAAATTCAAATTTTTCAAACATATAACTATTTTACACCCTTTGAAAGATAAACATCTCCTTAATCTAACCACGTTTTACGATTTCAAAAAGGTTTTACGGCGAAAGCATACATTTAGAGTAAGTTAGGACAGTACATTTACAAGAGTTGTGTGTAATGTTTTGTCAATTCAAAGACAGGGTCACCAAAACCATAAAACCAGCTAAAATGATGCACTAACCTTTTACAATCTCCATCAGATGACACTCCTAGGACATTATGTTAGACAATGCATGCATTTTTAGTTCTATCAAGTTCATATTTATATCCAAAAACAGCGTTTTACTATGGCATTGATGTTGAGGAAATCGTTTCCCTCCAATAACCAGCAGTCAAGTCAGCGTCACAAATTAAATAATTAAAATTAGAAAACATTGGTAAAATATTATATTGTCATTTAAAGAATTATAGATTTACATCTCTTGAACGCAATCAACTTGCCAGATTTAAAAATAACCTTACTGGGAAATCACATTTTGCAATAATCTGAGCACTGCGCCCAGAAAAATACGCGTTGCGATACAGACTAGACGTCATGTTGGGGAGATCTAAAATCGAAAATACTATGTAAATAATCCATTACCTTTGATTCTCTTCATCAGATGTCACTTCCAGGTATCACAGGTCCATAACGAATGTAGTTTTGTTCAAAAAAGCTCATCATTTATGTCCAAAAATCTCCGTCTTGTTAGCACATGATCTAAGCCAGCCGGACTTCTCGTCATGAACGAGGGGAAAAAATATATTTCCGTTCGTTCAAACATGTCAAACGTTGTATAGCATAAATCATTAGGGCCTTTTTTAACCAGAACATGAATAATATTCAAGGTGGACGAATGCATACTCTTTTATAACGTATTGGAACGAGGGTACCCAACATGAACTCGCGCGCCAGGTGTCTAATGGGACATCATCGTTCCATGGCTCTTGTTCGGTCAGATCTCCCTCCAGAAGACTCAAAACACTTTGTAAAGGCTGGTGACATCTAGTGGAAGCAATAGGAAGTGCCAAAATATTCCTCAGTCCCTGTGTTTTTCAATGGGATAGGTTTAAAGGTAATACAACACATCAGGTATCCACTTCCTGTCAGAAAATGTCTCAGGGTTTTGCCTGCCAAATGAGTTCTGTTATACTCACAGACACCATTCAAACAGTTTTAGAAACTTTAGAGTGTTTTCTATCCATATATAATAAGTATATGCATATTCTAGTTACTGGGTAGGATTAGTAACCAGATTAAATCGGGTACATTTTTTTATCCAGACGTGCAAATGCTGCCCCCTAGCCCTAACAGGTTAACCTCTCTAGGCTAGGCGGGACGAATTCGTCCCACCTACGTAACAGCCACTGCTATCCTGTGGCGCGATTTTCAAAACCTTAAAAATCCTATTACTTCAATTTCTCAAACATATGACTATTTTACAGCCATTTAAAGACAAGACTCTCGTTAATCTAACCACACTGTCCGATTTCAAAAAGGCTTTACAACGAAAGCAAAACATTAGATTATGTCAGCAGAGTACCAAGCCAGAAATAATCAGACACCCATTTTTCAAGCCAGCATATAATGTCACCAAAACCCAGAAGACAGCTAAATGCAGCACTCACCTTTGATGATCTTCATCAGATGACAACCCTAGGACATTATGTTATACAATACATGCATGTTTTGTTCAATCAAGTTCATATTTATATCAAAAAACAGCTTTTTACATTAGCATGTGACGTTCAGAACTAGCATACCCCCCGCAAACTTCCGGGGAATTTACTAACAATTTACTAAATTACTCACGATAAACGTTCACAAAAAGCATAACAATTATTTTAAGAATTATAGATACAGAACTTCTCTATGCACTCGATATGTCCGATTTTAACCTGTTAGGGCTAGGGGGCAGTATTGACACGGCTGGATAAAAAACATACCCGATTTAATCTAACCACATTGTCCAACACCCAAATGGATACTGTCATTAACGCGGTTCTTCAATAATTACACATAATTATTAATGCTTTAGCAAACATTTTATTAAACAGGACATTCAAATGAGCCTTACAATTATAATCCAAGGTAGTGTGAAATGAACTCATAAGCAACCTGGAAATGGATGTTACTCCCCTGAATTTCCCCCATTTACATTCAGAATACATTGTGAAAAATTAAAATCTTTGCTCACCATTTTTGCTCCAGGCAGATATAGTACATCCGTAACTATCGGTTTCCTCATTAGCAGGGAGGAGTTTCTGCAATCAAATTGCCCTCGTGCCACAATTTTAGCAAATACAGAAAGGGGCCTATATTGGAGACCAAAAGTCGCCTGGCACACTGCTTAGAGTTTCAACAACATGAATATCTTATTTCTAGCCTACAATCATCGATGTTACTACTAATGTGAAAACAAGACAAAATATGACTATTCTTGCTCATTTTAAGGCAAATATCAAATAATTTTAACATTCATTACAGACGTCAATTGTTGTCCAACATCATGGCTCCGCTGTTGGCATCACCTTTTACAGTGGATTACCGCTGTTGTGGGCCTTTAATCATCTGTCTGACTTTGTTGTTCACACAGGAGAGATACGGGACTATCGTGGATCCTCTGGGGAGCCTCAACAACCTCATGATGCTGAAGAGGCAGAGAAGAGTCTCTCCACATTAGAACACCTCAATAAACACCAGCAGAGACCCACAGGGAAGAGAACTCACTGCTGCTCTGACTGTGGGAAGAGATTCACCTCATCAGGCATTAAAATTCATCAGAGAATCCACACAGGAGAGAGACCTTATAGCTGTACTCAATGTGGGAAGAGTTTTGGTCAATCTGGAAATCTGACTGCACACCAGAGAATCCACACAGGAGAGAAACCTTATAACTGTGGTCAATGTGGGAGGAGTTTTACTCAGCCATGCAGCCTGATATCACAGGAGAGAAATCTTATAGCTGTAATCAATGTGGGAAGAGTTTTGGTGGGTCTGGAAATCTGACTGCACACCAGAGAACACACACAGGAGAGAAATCTTATAGCTGTGGTCAGTGTGGGAAGAGTTTTACTACATTTGGCACTGTGACTCAACACCAGAGAATACACACAGGAGAGAAACCTTATAGGTGTGATCAATGTGGGAAGTGTTTTGGTCAATCTGGCCTTCTGGTATCACACCAGAGAATACACACAGGAGAGAAACCTTTTAGCTGTAATCAATGTGGGAAGAGTTTTGGTCAATCTGGAGAGCTGACAGTGCACCAGAGAACACACACAGGAGAGAAACCTTATAGCTGTGATATATGTGGGAAGAGATACTCTGATAAAAGATCTCTGATCAAACATCAGAAAATACATACATGAAGGAATTGTTTCATGATATCAATGAAATGAAATCTCACAATGTAGAATGTTTAAACATTGTAGAAGAAGTATTTTAATGATGTCACAATGTAGAACCCTAAACGTTTGTTCCCTGTTCTATTGATTTCAATGCTTCACCTTCACCAATATAAACATGGTGTCTACTACTGGCTGTCATCAAGAAAAAAATATATATATATTCTCCCCACTAGCTACTAGAACTCTCCTCTTTCCTAAAACTCACAAGCTTCTAGAACTCTCGTCTTCCTAAAACTCACTAGCTTCTAGAACTCTCGTCCCCTTGGAACGAGCACAAAAATAAACTCAAATCAAATTGTATTAGTCACGTGCGCCGAATACAACAGGTGTAGACCTGTAGACCTAACAGTGAAATGCTGACTTACGAGCCCCTAACCAACAGTGCAGTTTCAAAAACATACAGAAAAGAATAAGAGATAAAAGTCATCTCCAACACGGAAAAACGTGTCAAAATAAATTGTGATCCATGGCAACACACTGGCTAAACGCAAAACACAAATATTTTTGACTGCCCACCCTTGAGACAATCAGCAACCAAGTTGTCCTTACCACAGACATGTCTGATTTCAAGAGGAAACTCCTGCAATATCCATAGTAACTTTCCACCTCACTGCAGAGCTTCTCTCCCTTTTCAGGGTTCACTAGACAGGCATGTTGTTGGATCGGGGCCCAGTCCCCAATGTCATGCTCTAGTACATTTGGGTTGGCACATCTGAGAATGAACCCTGATATTCTAAAAGCAGGATAACAATGTCAATATAATTGTACCCAAAAATTGTCAGTTGGTTGCATGAATAAGTATTACATGAATTGAAAATATGAAATATCAAAACCAAATGTACACCCCTTTGTTAACACATATTGACAATAATGAACCTAATGGTGAGGCATGAAATAATAAAAAAAATCTGATTTTCTCAGGCTGAATGTTTGAAATTTGTTACATTTTACATTTTAGTCATTTAGCAGACGCTCTTATCCAGAGCGACTTACAGTAGTGAATACATATATTTCATACATTTCATTTAAAAAAAATGTTTACATTTCATACATTTTTTTTTCACCTGTTTCACCTGAGCTGGTCCAGGTTCTATTTAAGAGTGTCTGGCCCAGTGCTCCAGTTGTCTTGATACATGTGGAGAGTCAACACCTTTAGTTGCTCCACCTTTTTGGTTTACTTCCTGTCTTTAAGTTTGGTGTGGGTTTTTCTTTTGTTTGCCTCTTCTTGGGCAGATTTAGTGGGTCTCATGGTGGGTGTCTTTTAGGTCCCAGTTGTTGTTACTAGTCAACTTCCAGTGGACACCCCCATAGTGTCTTTCAGAGCCCCTCCTAAAAAACAAGTTATATTTTGGGTTGGATATTGCATCCAATTAATATTTTAATCAATGGCATTTCCTTAGAATGTTCATTAGTCTTTCAGTTGTTAGTCTTCTATTTGTTGTTTACTAAATATTTCTGATTATTTTCATAGTTTTTTCCTGTGAAGCCATTGTGTTGCATCCATGTCTGAAATGTGCTGTATAAATAAAGCTTGATTTGATTTCAACAAATTAACCCAATGACTGACCAATCAACAGACTCCTGGTCCATCTTAGTATGAAAAACAGTATCACTTTTCCAGCCTGCTGAAGGCGTGGTGGAGTGGTAAACACCACCCCCGGCTCTACCAGGGACTTGAGGTGGTCTCCCACAGCTCTGCTTATGTCATGTTCTGTGGCCTTGCAGTTCCATTTCTTGACTGCCCCTGCAACACAGAAACACATTTAGTCATATTATATACAACACTTAAAGTAATGGATATGGAGCATCTATGGCCTCAGTCACACCTGGCACCTAAATGTGACTTCTGTCATCTGATCACTCCAAACTGCATTAGGTCTGGATGCACAAAAGTCACAATGTGCTGCATTAGGTTTAGATCTGCCAGGATGGGCATTGTGTTCGGAATTTGAGTCTGGCCACCGAATATGCAAATTAACATTCATACAGTCAGAAGGGGTGAGAAATTACACCAATATCAGTGGACAATTTGCACTAATGTAAATAAATATAGAGGATGGAACATATTCCCTTTAGCTGACGTGATGAACCGCTAAGGGGACATAAATATTTACCATCTAAACCATGTGTGACCTCTCACCTCTCTAGCTGTAGAAGTGTTCTTCCTAACCAGTCCCTCAACAGCTCTCTGACTGAGCTCCACCCTCACTGGGTCTTCAGAGGAGAGGAAGGCTGAGGAGGGATGGAAGGATGAATGGATCAGTCAGTCAATAAAGTGTAGAGCTGCTGTCTGACAAAATCACTATTTTAGTAGTTCATTAAAGTAAATAAGGCTTTATTACTGCTGAATACCAACTATCAATCACTTAGATCATGTATTTTCAGGTAGAGATACATCCTTGGGACGTCCTAGCCCGTTGAAGTTGACATTTAAAATGGTTAAGGTAGGGGTTAAGGTTAGGGTTTAGGGTAGAGATGTCCCAAGGATCCCAGATAGCATTGACCATTGTGCATTCTTCTGTCTCTTTTACATAGCAGGTGATGGGTTCTGACTTCTGAACTTGAAAATATTAAATATCCTTATTATGTGAAATTGAATGAAACAATAATGTATGTTGATGGTCATATAATGTACAATATTCCATGATGTTTCTATATGATAACAATAGAGTAATATATTTATTATGATGTACAATATTCCATGATGTTTCTATATGATAACAATAGAGTAATACATTTAATATGATGTACAATATTCCATGATGTTTCTATGTGATAACAATACAGTAATATATTTAATATGATGTACAATATTCCATGATGTTTCTATATGATAACAATAGAGTAATATATTTAATATGATGTACAATATTCCATGATGTTTCTATATGATAACAATAGAGTCATATATTTAATATGCCATATACAATTTTTTTAACCGTTTCACAAATTCATTTTAATTATCTTAATCATTATGATTCAACATCAGTTCACCATCTCACCTCATACTGTATTGGAGCAGCAGCAGCTGACTGCCCAGTTCAACATCAGTTCACCGTCTCACCTCATACTGTATTGGAGCAGCTGACTGCCCGGTTCAACATCAGTTCACCGTCTCACCTCATACTGTATTGAAGCAGCAGCAGCTGACTGCCCAGTTCAACATCAGTTCACCGTCTCACCTCATACTGTATTGGAGCAGCAGCAGCTGACTGCCCGGTTCAACATCAGTTCACCGTCTCACCTCATACTGTATTGGAGCAGCAGCAGCTGACTGCCCAGTTCAACATCAGTTCACCGTCTCACCTCATACTGTATTGGAGCAGCAGAAGCTGACTTGATCGTTGATACTAATCATCATGTTTGAATCTGAGAGTAAATAGAGCCGACTACACTCTAAAAATGAAGGGTTCAACTGGAGTTGTTCTCAGATCCCCTAAGAACCGTAGGGTTCTTGGTCAATGAAAAACAGCCCCATGAGCTACAGTATAGTACCGTTAGCTAGCTAGCTAACGTTATGTCCTATAATAAGGACGGTGACCTGTCCAGACGAGATGTTACAACGAACTGAATCGTCAATGGAGGTCTTCCTCTTTATATAGGCTGCTACAGCATGCAATACTATTAACTCACAAGGGGGCATAACGTTACATGGACAATACTATCCCATTTTGGAAACGTTACATGGACAATACTATCCCATTTTGGAAACGTTACATGTATAATACTATCCCATTTGTAAACGTTACATGGACAATACTATCCCATTTAGGAAACGTTACATGTACAATACTATCCCATTTTGGAAACGTTACATGTACAATACTATCCCATTTTGGAAACGTTACATGTACAATACTATCCCATTTTGGAAACGTTACATGTACAATACTATCCCATTTTGGAAACGTTACATGTACAATACTATCCCATTTGGAAACGTTACATGTCCGCCCCCTTGTGGAGGGAAATTAATATCTTAGATGGTAGCTGTAGATGGGATTCAAATGCATAATGGTATTAATACAGTGTCTACACTACCTCTTTTGTATAAATGCCCTTCAGAATCCAAACACAGTATTGCCACGCAGCAAAATGTTGCGTATAATCTTTCAAGTCAGCCTGATAAAATATTGAACAATTTGTGTACAAAGATATCTTGAAATGTGATATTAGGCCTGTATGGCAGTACTGTTACTGTATGGCAGTACTGTATTGGCTAGTGCTTTCTCCAATATGTTCTTCTATTTTACATGCAATTGTATGTCGATGACATTTATCTTTCAATATTTATTTAATATATATTTTTTAATGCTTGTAAGACTATTCTTTGACACATTTTCTCTTCCTTTGAAATTCTTATAGGACAGAACATGGACACAATGCAATTGGGATCAAGAAGAAGGTACAGATATGTTGTAGGACAGTTGCATTTGAAGTGTACATTTAACCTACATAGCAGTCAATACAAACTGAAATCCATTAGCATACAAATGTGTGCAAATGATCTTCTCAGAAATGAATCAAGTCCATGGAATGGATATAGACAATAAGAGAATTCAAGGACTATCAGAGGTAGAGAGGCGAGGCAGGGGTGAGGACATCATCCTGCTATTTTGACAGTCCCTGAAGGACAATACAGAAGAGGGATTTGCTCTTATTCCTTCCCTTTCTCTAATGTATTTTGTAATAAAATGAGCAAGTGTAGTAAGATCATTGCTTTACTTTACTAGGACTGGAGACCACAGCAGCGATTCTGCTCTTGCCCTACCTCTTCAATGAGGACCCGAGTGGCCTTTATGTCCGTGACAAGGTATGTCTATGCACCAATCATCTGTTTCTTCATAAACATAGGGGTGCATGCTTATATAAAACTACAGCTGAACATTTGTTATGTTTTTTGTTAATTGTATGTATATTAATCTTTTCTTACTTTTGTTGACACAGATTTTCACCGCTCTTCACTCCTTTACTGCACATCGGTGGAAATCCATTCCACCATGAGAGTGAAATCCCGCTGGCCTTTGATGGGGAGAACATCCAGGCCCTAGAGGACGTCCCCATGGGACTTGGGGCTCTGCTACGGCTGGATTTTTATTTTCCCAAAAATTTCCCAAAAATTTCAAAAACACTTATGCTCTTAAGTTACTGTGTTCTGGGGATCAGAGAAGTTGGGGTGAAGTTACCAGGGCCGGTCATAAAGATGGAAAACTTCCTAACATAACTAAGTGAATATGATATACACACTAAAGCTGAAAAATCGTTTTTTAGCATCAAGTCTACAATATTGTTAGTTTACCTATGATTCATTTTTAATGTTATTTTTATTGTAAATCATTATTATTTATATATTTTAAATGTCATGAAAAGCACTATACAAAGTAAATGTATTATTTATTAGGGTCTGACATGTCTGCAGAAATGTTGCAATTTGTTTGTGTTTTGTAAATATGAATTCACATTTGTGGTGCCACTAAATAAACAATGAATTATTTAAATCAATATTGTCAATATTGTTGTTATTAAAATATGTTTTTTATAATGCAGGGAGGGTGGACCGAGAGTTAAAAAAATTAACCCCAAAATGTTCTTTGAGGAACTTATAGGGGTTCCCCCACAGTGTCAATGTTCAATTTGAAGAACCCCTAAACTCCAGGAACCTTTACGGGACACTTCTTCAACATCAACAGCTAGTCAGACACCTTGGTTCACTCTAACTTTATGGAAAAAGGTTTATTCAATAAATCTAGCAACTCCTCTCATACTGGGAAGAACCCTACGCCTTAAGGGCAGTTTTATTTCAATTAAGGTACCCGGACGTTTTATAGTTTCATCCTTAGGGCAACTTACCCTAAAGTGGACACACTCCCATCAGTTTCTGAGACAACTGCCCAGACTTTGTAGACAGTTTAATAACGCTTAAACCTCATCTTTATCAAATGATCCATTAAAGATACCAACTCAAAACCTACGTTCGTCTACATATGGGTTGTTTAAATTGTATCTAATTATATTCCCAGTATTACTTCATCAAATCTCTATTAATCATTATACACACATACAATTCATCATATTTTCATATATTCACAGAATCCATATAAAACATAAGAAATTCTCAGGTAGTCACGACAACCATTCCATTTGCTTTTTCAGGGACTCTCCATAGCAACGAAGCATCTCTCCAAACATCCTCCCAGCAGAACCAAAAATAAACTTTAGTTTCCCAGACAATGACCATGGGATCCTCAACGGTTCTCTAACCTCCCAGAGACCACGGCAAAATCAAGCCTCGCAGGAACTATAGACCTTCCGCTGCTTCCTAAAATATCATTCCCCTCTCAATACCACCCCGTGATATTCTATGATGGCAGTGAAGGAACGGAACCACAAGATAACGTTAGTTGGTAGAGCATGGTGTTTGCAACGCCAGCATGGTGTGTGCAACGCCAGGGTTGTGTGTTCGATTCCCACGGGGGGCCAGTACAAAAAAATTACAAATGTATGAAATGTATGCGTTCACTACTCTAAGTTGCTCTGGGTAAGAACATCTGCTAAATGACTAAAATGTAAAATGTCAATCATCTGATTAAGCATATTTCTATATGAAGAACTATAGATCTCTGTGAGGAACTACAGATCTCTGTTACTATCCAAACATCAGATTAAGACTCAGTCACAACTCTCATATCACAGTCACACAATGCTATTCTCAAACAAACCTAATCAATGAGTTGTTTTTCAACAATATTTTAACCTGCAGTAATATTTTCACATTTCTATCTCATGCTCATCTATACTCGGCTCGCTGCCTCTCAGATCAAAGGTGGGTCCATTTGTTCTGTTCCCGCAGTGTGGTCTCCCTGAGATCCCAAGTTTGAGGGATCCCTGGAGCACCATTTACCCAGGTCGCCAGGAGCGGTCACCAAGTCAAGATTCACATCCCCATCGCCAAATGTGGTGAATTTCTTTAATATTAATTGAGACAAACTTATCACACAAGTCAGAGTTATTCTTAAACTAAATCTTTATTCACTTATAAGGGAGCAGTCAATACAACGTACACATATAAAGTCAATCAATTGAGTGCCCTACGATAATGATGGCTGGTGGACCCACGGGACAAAAGTACAAAGGTCTTTTATAGCCAAGATACACCCCTTTCAACCTACATGACAAACAACAGATGTATAGAACGGGTCACAAGGTTAAGATTTGTATGAAAGATACTTATAATTCTCAGCAGACAGTATCTGCTGTTGAAACAGTACTCTTTGTGTAGAGACCAGGGTCTGGCCCTGGGGTCATCTCTCCCTGGTACCATATAGAACAGAAACATTAACTCATGTTCTGGAATGCGGTCTCTTTAGGTTTTATCACCCAAAAGACATTGTAAATCTCCTGTCAGTGTTTTCTCCCAGAGGCCCATCCTCAGTAGAACACAGACACAATAGTTCTAAGAACCCTCTATTCTGTTGCATAAAACAACCATTTGATGCAATAAAAGTATTATAACATAATCTTGCAGTTTTGTTCTCAGTGTCCACTGAAAGTTGACTAGTGACAACAACTGGGACCTAAAAGACACCCACCATGAGACCCACTAAATCTGCCCAAGAAGAGACAAACAAAAGAAAAACCCACAAGGTGGAGCAACTAAAGGTGTTGACTGGAGCACTCAATTTATTAGGATTGTTAATAAAATGTATTATAGACATCCATGTGTATAAGCTGCAAGTACATTGAAATTAAATAGTTTTCTTTTCAACTAAAACCAAACTTATATTGTACGTCGGGCATAGTCTTAGTTTCAATTACATTTTGCTAGGTGGGATATCCCCAATGTCACAGTTTTAACGTGTCCAAATCAATAGTCCAAATGCAGAAACAGTTTGTGATAAATTGAAAACGATATCGATGAGTGATGACAAATAAGTGTTGTGTTCCTTTGTTTAGCGACCCCTAAATTTAAATGCATCACTCCAAAATGTAGCTGACTGTCTTCTGCAGGTTGTCCTCTAACCAGTGAGGTAAAATATATCTCCCATTTCCATGTGTTTTTTTAGTTGTGTTAGTTTCAACATCACAAACAACCTAATTTCCCCCCTAATCGATATCAGTGATTTATTGCTACTTGTCAAAACAACAGCGTTTTTGGCACAACTAAAAAAAACACATGGAAATGGGAGATATATTTTTCCTCACTGGTTAGAGGACAACCTGAAGAAGACAGTCAGCTACATTTTGGAGTGATACATTTAAATGTAGGGGTCACTAAACAAAGGAACACAACACTTATTTGTCATAACTCATCGATATCATGTTGTAATCAATTGTGCGAGAGGAGGGAGATGAGGTTGCACGTCCTGTTAAAACGAACAGCTCAAAATCCACATGGAATCTGGGAATAATGTGTACATCCCTGGTTAGAGGACAATTTGTAGAAAACAGCTAGCTACATTTTGAAGTGTTGCATTTTGATTCAAGTGGGTCACCAACATGGTAAGTACTCTTTCAATTCAGAGCCTGGATTTTTCCCAAGGCTAATATCCATATCACGCTGAAATCAATTGAATGGGGCAAACGTTTAGGGTTCTAAATTGTGAAATTCCAAAAAATACTCCTACTACAATGTTAAAAACATTGACATTTTTTCATTGATGTCATGAAACAACTCCTTCATGTATGTATTTTCTGATGTTTGATCAGAGATCTTTTATCAGAGTATCTCTTCCAACATAGATCACAGCTATAAAGTTTCTCTCCTGTGTGTGTTCTCTGGTGTCGAGTCAGAGAGCCAGATGTAGAAAAACTCTTCCCACATTGATTACAGCAAGGTTTCTCTCCTGTGTGTGTTCTCTGGTGTATTGATAGATAGCCAGATGTAGAAAAACTCTTCCCACATTGATTACAGCAAGGTTTCTCTCCTGTGTGTGTTCTCTGGTGTATTGCTAGATAGCTAGATGTAGTAAAACTCTTCCCACATTGATTACAGCAAGGATTCTCTCCTGTGTGTGTTCTCTGGTGTTCAGTCAGAGAGCCAGATGTAGTAAAACTCTTACCACATTGACCACAGATAAAAGGTTTCTCTCCAGTGTGTGTTCTCTGGTGTGATATCAGGTTGCTTGACTGAGTAAAACTCTTCCCACATTGACCACAGCTATAAGGTTTCTCTCCTGTGTGTGTTCTCTGGTGTGATTTCAGTTTGCCTGACTCAGTAAAACTCTTCCCACATTGACCACAGCTATAAGGTTTCTCTCCTGTGTGTGTTCTTTGGTGTACAATAAGATTGCTAGATGAATTATAACTCTTCCCACATTGATCACAGCTATAAGGTTTCTCTCCTGTGTGTGTTCTTTGGTGTACAATAAGATGGCTAGATTTACCAAAACTCTTCCCACATTGATCACAGCCGTAAGGTTTCTCTCCTGTGTGTGTTCTCTGATGAATTTGAATGCCTGTTGATGAGGTGAATCTCTTCCCACAGTCAGAGTAGCGGTGAGTTCTCTTCCCTGTGGGTCTCTGCTGGTGTTTCTTGAGGAGTTCTGATCTGGAGAAACTCTTCTCTACCTCGTCAGCATCACGAGGTTGTTGAGGCTCCCCAGAGGATCCACGATAGTTAAGTATCTCTCCTGTGTGAACAACAAAGTCAGACAGATGATTAAAGGCCCACAACAGCGGAAATCCACTGTAAAAGGTGATGCCAACAGCGTTGCCATGATGTTGTACAACAATTGACGTCTGTAATGAACGTTAAAATTACTTGACAATTGTCTTAAAATGAGCAAGAACAGTCATATTTGTCTTGTTTTCACATTAGTAGTAACATCGATGATTGTAGGCTAGAGATAAGTTATTCATGTTGTTGAAACTCTTAAGCACTGTGCCAGATGACTAATTGGTCTCCAATGTAGGGCCCTTTCTGTGTTTCCTAAAATTGTGGCATGAGGGCGATGCACATGCAATTTGATTGTAGAAACTCCTCCCTGCTAATGAGGAAACCGATAGTTATGGATGTACTATATCTGATTAGAGCAAAAATGGTGAGCAAAGATTTTAGTTTTTCACAATGTATTCTGAATGTGAATGGGGGAAAACTCAGGGGAGTAACCTCCATTTCCAGGTTGCTTATGAGTTCATTTCACACTACTTTGGATTATAATTGTAAGGCTCGCTTGAATGTCCTGCTTAATATAATGTTTGCTACAGTATTAAGAACAGCGTTATCCATTTGGGTGTTGTTAACCTGTTGGGGATAGGGGGCAGTATTTGCACGGCCGGATAAAAAACGTACCCAATTTAATCTGATTATTACTCCTGCCCAGAAACTAGAACATGCATATAATTATTAGCTTTGGATAGAAAACACCCTAAAGTTTCTAAAACTGTTTGAATGGTGTCTGTGAGTATAACAGAACTCATTTGGCAGGCCAAAACCTGAGAAGATTCCAAACAGGAAGCGCTCTCTCTGACCATTTCATGGCCTTCTTTGATCATCTCTAACCAAAACAGGGGATCTCTGGCATGACGTGACATTTTCTAACGCTCCCATAGGCTCTCAGAAGGCGCCAGAAATTTGAATCTTGGCTTTGGAGCCCCAGGCTGAAACACATTAGCGCCTTCAGTAAGTGGTCGATCTGAGAACAATGAGAATGGAGGGGCGTGCAAGGGGCGACTCCATTTTTACTTTCTCTCTCTTTGAGCGTATACAGGGTTTCCCGGTCGGAATATTATCGCTTTTTTACGAGAAAAATCGCATAAAAATTGATTTTAAACAGCGGTTGACATGCTTCGAAGTACGGTAATGGAATATTTAGAATTTTTTTGTCACGAAACGCGTCGGGCGCGTGACCCTTATTTACCTTTCGGATAGTGTCTGGAACGCACGAACAAAACGCCGCTATTTGGATATAACTATGGATTATTTTGAACCAAACCAACATTTGTTATTGAAGTAGAAGTCCTGGGAGTGCATTCTGACGAAGAACAGCAAAGGTAATAACATTTTTCTTATAGTAAATCTGACTTTGGTGAGTGCTAAACTTGCTGGGTGTCAAAATAGCTAGCCTGTGATGGCCGGGCTATGTACTCAGAATATTGCAAAATGTGCTTTCACCGAAAAGCTATTTTAAAATCGGACATAGCGAGTGCATAGAGGAGTTCTGTATCTATAATTCTTAAAATAATTGTTATGTTTTTTGTGAACTTTTATCGTGAGTAATTTAGTAAATTCACCGGAAGTTTGCTAGTTCTGAACGTCACATGCTAATGTAAAAAGCTGGTTTTTGATATATAAATATGAACTTGATTGAACAAAACATGCATGTATTGTATAACATAATGTCCTAGGGGTGTCATCTGATGAAGATCATCAAAGGTTAGTGCTGCATTTAGCTGTGGTTTGGGTTTATGTGACATTATATGCTGGCTTGAAAAATGGGTGTCTGATTATTTCTGGCTGGGTACTCTGCTGACATAATCTAATGTTAGCCCATAGAGGTTAACTGACTTGTCTAGTTAAATAAAGGTTAAATTTAAATACATTTAAAAAATAGAGTTTCATGACAAACCATTTTTTACAAATCCGGCAAGGCACCAATTTTGAGAAGGGTTTAAAACAAAGGTTTCAAACCAATTCATGAATGTAATTGAATCTAGGTATGTCTTGCCTTTAATGTAATGGCATGAAAAACAATTGGCTGAATATTATACAATGACTTATCAACAGCTCTAATAATTTGCCTCCACAGGAAATCTACACTGGCTGTTATAGAATATACTATATAGCCTAGAAACCTGGTTAAACTATCATTATGACATCATGGATGAATTCCAGAATATACTATATAGCCTAGAAACCTGGTTAAATTATCATTATGACCTCATGGATGAATTCTAGAATATACTATATATCCTAGAAACCTGGTTAAACTATCATTATGACATCATGGATGAATTCTAGAATATACTATATATCCTAGAAACCTGGTTAAACTATCATTATGACATCATGGATGAATTCTAGAATATACTATATAGCCTAGAAACCTGGTTAAACTATCATTGTGACATCATGGATGAATTCTAGAATATACTATATATCCTAGAAACCTGGTTAAACTATCATTATGACATCATGGATGAATAAATTTGAGTGGTTACACTTCTCCTTCCCCCATTCCTCCGCTGTTGACCAAACCAAGCCTCTGGGCAGCCATTTTGTTACTGTTGAAAAAACCCACACAACCCTGCAATCTGCAGTTCATACAACAACAAAGCTGTCATTCCACCACTGTTTTGGTTATAAGATGATTATGGGGTTGGAGAAATGTAACTACTTTCACATTCATAGACAGACCTATGGATGCAAGGACTGACCATCCATGATATCAACATTATAGTTTTAACTATGTTGAGGCTATACAGTGTTGGTTTACATTTCTAAACATTGGAGTAAAAAAAAGCTTATTTGGGGTTCTGATGGGGTACAACAGTTGAACTAAGCTCATGAGGCATGTGTTATATTCTTCAAGAATCAATGGCTATAAATTAATAATTTAAAAGTCGCAATATGGATGTAGCTATTGCATATTTCCGCTTTAACACCACACATCAGTTCAACAACTGCAGAGTTTGTGCCTCTGTATTTAAGACAGTACTTACTAGTGTTAATCAGGGAACGGTTTCTCAAAACCATCTTATGGCTAAGTTCACCGTTAGAACCATTGGACGCCTTAAGATGCGTTTGGGAAACCGGGCCCAGATGTCCAGTTTCCTCCTCTATCGATGTAACAGTCATCTCCCCCTCTTCCTCTTTCACTCCATAAACTGCATCCTCCTCTTCTTTTACTGTAACATCCTCCTCCTCTTTCACTCTGAACGCGTCTTTTTCTTCTTTCACAGTAACGGCCTCACCCTCTACTTCTTGTTTTACTGTGATGTCCTCCTCTTCATTAGCAGGAGAGTAGCTCAGTGACCGCATGGTCGGAGATGTTAGCTAGCTATGCTAATGCTAACTTAACCAGCCCGCTAGCAAAATAATAACAACACCGTAAATATGAAATTAAATCGGATAACTAACTAGACGACAGAAGTGGGTTTAAAACACAGTGGCTAATATACACTAAAGCGTCTAAAGACCTTTATTTGTTCGGCTATTTTGTCTAGCAAGCTACCGCGGTGTCTGACTAACTGTTGCTGCTGTTGAAAGAAGAGTTCCGTCCACTACATTATACGTCACACCAACAGCATCGCCTTAAATTCCCAGATCGCCATCTGCTGACTGGAGTGGGTAACACAGTTGAGGAAAATGTTTATTTTATTGTCAGACAAAAAGTTAAAGGGTAGGAATAAGGGACATCGCTGGTCCTAAAATATTCATTAGCCCCCCCCCCCCCCCCCCCTAAATAAATCAATATCAGTCAATATATTTTTTCTGTGATTTATTTTTTTTCGTCAACCGTTCCATCGCATCTTAAACTCCTAGGACCGGGGGAGGCTGCTGCTGCACCAGTGACTGTTAGACTTTCTTCAGCAATACTAGGAGAGAGGGGTACCCCTACACAGAACTGAACTGGATCAAAGATGGTGGACAGAAATACTAGGAGAGAGGGGTACCCCTACACAGAACTGAACTGGATCAAAGATGGCGGACAGAAATACTAGGAGAGAGGGGTACCCCTACACAGAACTGAACTGGATCAAAGATGGCGGACAGAAATACTAGGAGAGAGGGATACCCCTACACAGAACTGAACTGGATCAAAGATGGAGGACAGAAATACTAGGATGGAAGCAAATGTAAGGGATTATAACGTCATAACGAATCATGCAGAAACATGTACAGTTGACAGGAATGTTAGTTAATGTAGAGACAAACGATTATGTTTTTTTTAATCATAAAGTTCATTTACGAAAATCGCGATTTAGCAAGCTAGCTGACTAGCTAACATTAGCCAGCTAGCTGACTAGCTAGCATTAACATTAACCATCTAGCTGACTAGCTAACATTAACCAGCTAGCTGACTAGCTAACATTAACCAGCTAGCTGACTAGCTAACATTAACCAGCTAGCTGACTAGCTAACATTAACCAGCTAGCTGACTAGCTAACATTAACCAGCTAGCTGACTAGCTAACATTAGCCAGCTAGCTGACTAGCTAACATTAACCAGCTAGCTGACTAGCTAACAATAACCAGCTAGCTGACTAGCTAACATTAACCAGCTAGCTGACTAGCTAACATTAGCCAGCTAGCTGACTAGCTAACATTAACCAGCTAGCTGACTAGCTAACATTAGCCAGCTAGCTGACTAGCTAACATTAACCAGCTAGCTGACTAGCTAACATTAACCAGCTAGCTGACTAGCTAACATTAGCCAGCTAGCTGACCAGCTTTATGGGTGTTGTGACATGAGTATGAAATTGTCATTCTGGCTGTTTTAGGGACTCCTGAAACAACCAGCAAACCAGGCTGTCGTTTTGTGAAACAGTGAATGTATAGAATCTAGCCAGCTGAAGAATTTACTGAAAATTGAATGTACAATTGTGTAAGCTTGCCTTGCTGATATTTGCCATGCAGATAGATGAAATAACGTAGCTAGCTATGTTCTTGCTTATTGTGCAGTGGATGATTAAAATACCTGTATGCCTATGGATGTGTAGCTAGCTATCTAGCCGATCTGTGTATGGACCCAAACGTTTGGTATACATATTAGTTCAAAACCTATGAACCTCAGCTATCATAGCCAGTTGTATCAACTTCAAAACAGCCTGAATGACATTAATGAAGCCTATGGATTGAGTAGAATATAATATCATGTTGTGCCAAGGATGCAAGTCGTATATACATGTAGTTATTACCATGCATGAGATCCCCACATTGTAGCCTGTACATTTAATATATTCACTGATCATGTACTCTACCTTGGCAAATAAAGTTGCAGTTTAGGTATGAATGTCTTTGAGATTATTTTTCAGTCATATCCAATACCAGGAGTATCAAATTCCAGTCTTTGAATGACGCTGTGTCTGCATGTATGTATTACAATTATACACTTCAACAGTGTTTACCAATCTTGGTCCTGGGACATCAATGGTTACACATTGTAACTAATAGACTAGAAACAGGATTTAACTAGTTAATTCATATATACAGAAATATAATGTTAAAAAACAGAACACTACACTTCCTATGCATCATGTAAATACTCTAACACTGGTTCATCTCAACATCTAATGCCCTTCATCTGCATTGATCTGATAAACACAGGATAGGTGGAGTATTTCATCACATTACACTTCATTTCAACCAGTGGAGAATGTGAAACGCTTTATTGAAAAGCTCATTATCCAAGTGTTATAAATACAAGTTTAATCTGTACTTCAATGCACATCTGTTGTGCATTATAAAAACAGAGGAAGAAAGAGGAGGTGGTGAGAGAGGTGTAAAAGACAGAAAGGGAAAGAGGTAAGCACATAGGAGCAGGGAAGGCAGCACATGATTAATGAATCACAGTGCTACATAAATATTCTCTCAGTTCATCACAATTACATAATAGTGTCTCTAGTCGGCCCAAAGGTTCTTAAAAGCAGGTGAGGTGGCGATGATGGGACTGGGGGTTGGCATCCTCTCACATCAAAACATACCTGCAGACAAGAGACAGATGGAGAGAGAGAGCATGTTTAAACATTGTGTTTTTATTTTTTATTCTAACATTGTTAGTCATCAATCAGGAGGTGAAATGCAAAACTGACCTGGGATCATTAACTCTGGGACTACTGCATCTCTATCTGTATTTCAATGTAAAGCATCTCTTTAATAATACTTCCTGTATAATATAAACTGACCTGGGATCATTAACTCTGGGACTACTGCATCTCTATCTGTATTTCAATGTAAAGAATCTCTTTAATAATACTTCCTGTTGACCTGACCAAGTGACCTCTGATCATGCTGTGCCCTCTATGTAGCCAGTTCAGATGCAGGAGGGGTTCACCGACACAGCTGATATAACCTAGAGGATTTAGGGAGAAGGGGAGAGAGGGATGAAGTGAAGGAGAGAGACTGTTATTGAGAAAATAAGGTAGTTAAAGCGACAGTGTTCACAGGAATCTGTGTGTGGCCTCACCTGGTGTCCACACCACACTAAGTGGTTGCAGAGGACTTTATGCTGAAAAACATGAACGGACACACGAGGACAAACAATATAGCGTAGTTATAGAAATAATGAAGTGTCTTACTATTCTCCATGGTTGGCCCTCTTGCCTATTCTTTGAAGGTGGAAGGAGCCACAGTTATACACCTGAGCCTGTTTACTGCACAACACAATCCATCAGATTGATACATGAGTGTGTAGGTGTGGGTTATAGGGTGTCTAATTGTTCTACATTTTTTCAATATGGGTGATTTAAAATAGCCTGTTTTTGTTTTTGTACAGAAATCACACCCTTACCTAAACAGCACCCTCACCTGAGAAGTAGAAATCAAAGGGAGAGAAACTGTGAATTGAATAACTGCAGTTGACATAGCTCAGTAAATAGAAGAATACTCTTATTGCAATGTGAATGGCTCTTAAAAGAGCCTTTGGTTGTGCATAGTGACGTCTATGGTGTTGTCAGGGAACAGCACCCTCTTTGAAGAAGTAGGAGGTGAAGATCTCCTGCACACGGATTGCCTCTCTTGCTGCGTTGTTGGACCCCATCCTTGAAACATCCTGCAGAGCAGCAGACTCCTCCTCTGGCACACGGCGGCGAGCTGCAGATCCCCTCCTGGTCCTCGTGTCCATCCTCATGAAGTTACGCAGGACACAGGTAGCCTTCACACACCTGAATTCCTCCAGGAGGCAGTCCCAGATGACCCTGGTCACCCAACCTTGCAATGCCCTACACGGTAACTGTAGGCAATCGTTTTGAAGGAATCTCCAGTTACAAGGTATCTGTAGGAATATGGAAGACAATGTAATTATTAGACTGTTACATCACCAGGTCATTGTGGATTACTAAAGTATAATATCCCTGATAACAAATCATGATAACATTGGATTGATAGATGCATGGGCACACATATGTACATGTGTAGCATGTGACAATAACAGAATCATATCAAGGATGGCATCACAAATGAATACATAAATACCACTTGAAGCTTGATGATGAGTTTGAATCATTTGAATCAGCTGTGCAGTGTGAAGGCAAAAACAACAATGTGCCCCTCTGAGTCCCCAGGACTGAGAACCACTGCTCTTCATTGGGACCTCTTCATATGTAGACTGGCTTTCATAGAGCTCTTTATCTGAGGACAGAAAACCTCACAAGAAACAGACTTCATTATAGTCAGATTACACCACACTGAATATTATGTTACTATTATCTCCGTCCTCACTTCTAGGGACAGGAACTACACAAAAGTACCTGCCCTATCCAGAATAGCCTCCTCTCTCACTGACAGTTGGGGCTGCTATCCTTTCACCCTCCTCCATGGCTGTTAGCTAGCTACCTACAAATGCATGTGGAGTTTGTTTTTTACAGTGATAAATACATCAAGATAGCTAGCTAAAATGAAGTTAGGTAGCTGGTGATATTTAATTATATCTATACAGAATGTGATATTTAATTCTATCTACCTATCTATCTATACAGAATGTGTAGTTGGCTAGATAGCTAGCTCATTTAGCAGCTCATTTGAGTTAGCCTGCACTGTAGCTAGTTAGCTAATAATACATCGTTTTTTTTTCATTTTCAAAATCTATTTACTTACTTACTTGAATAGGTTCTTCCAGCCATGTGGACAACTGGAAACAGGGCAGTAAAGTTTGTCACCAGAGCGTTTTAGAGGATATTACTATTGAACTATGTACCCATTTAATAACCAGACCTTCATACAAACTTGCTCTGCTGAATTCTTGACGGAGTCACAATGGGCGGCCTAAGAGGCATCTAGTCCATCTGCTGACTGGACGCAGTTCAGTAAAATGTACATTTTATCTTCAGACAACAAGTTAAAGGGGTCAAATACTTATTTCCCTCATTAAAATGCAAATCAATTTATAACATTTTTGACATGCGTTTTTCAGGATTTTTTGTTGTTGTTATTCTGTCTCTCACTGTTCAAATAAACCATTAAAATTATAGACTGATCATTTCTTTGTCAGTGAAAGTGTAAGTGGGCAAACGTACAAAATCAGCAGGGGATCAAATACTTTTTTCCCCCACTGTATCTCAGTCTATGCTGCTCTGACATTGTTTATCCATATATTTATATATTCCTAATTCCATTCCTTTACTTAGATTTGTGTGTATTAGGTATTTGTTGTGAAATTGTTAGATATTAATTGTTAGATATTACTGCACTGTGGGAACTAGAAGGACAAGCATTTCACTACACCTGCAATAACATCTGCTGAACACCTGTATGTGACCAACAACATTTGATTTATTATGAAGGTCATTTGTGTCAAATTTACTTTTCCCCTCATTCACCCCACCTCTTTACATTGCTTATGCATATTCAGTGGCCTGACTATGTCAAAGGCCCATCCTGGTAGATCTGAACCTAATGCAGCTTGGAGTGATCAGAAGTCACATTTAGGTGCCAGGTGTAACTGAGGCCATAGATGCTCCATATGCATTACTTTGAGTGTTTTATATAATATGACTAAATGTGTTTCTGTGTTGCAGGGGCAGTCAGAAATGGAACAGCAAGACCACAGAACATGACATAAGCAGAGCTGTGGGAGACCACCTCAAGCCCCTGGTAGAGCCGGGGGTGGTGTTTACCACTCCACCACGCCTTCAGCAGGCTGGAAACGTGATACTGTTTTTCATACCAAGAGTCTGTTGATTGGCCAGTCATTGGGTTAATTTGTTGAAATCAAATCCAGCTTTATTTATACAGCACATTTCAGACATGGATGCAACACAATGGCTTCACAGGAAAAAATTTAAAAAATGAAAATAAACAGAAATATTTAGTAAACAACAAACAGAAGACTAACAACTGAAAGACTAATGAGCATTCTAAGGAAATGCCATTGATTAAAATATTAATTGGATGCAACATCCAACCCAAAATATAAGCTTGTTTTTTAGGAGGGGCTCTGAAAGACACTATGGGGGTGTCCACTGAAAGTTGACTAGTAACAACAACTGGGACCTAAAAGACACCCATCATGAGACCCACTAAATCTGCCCAAGAAGAGGCAAACAAAAGAAAATCCCACACCAAACTTAAAGACAGGAAGTAAACCAAAAAGGTGGAGCAACTAAAGGTGTTGACTCTCCACATGTATCAAGACAACTGGAGCACTGGGCCAGACACTCTTAAATAGAACCTGGACCAGCTCAGGTGAAACACCTTCCCACTAACGAGATGGACAAGCCAGCACAGGTGTAACACATACTCACTAACGAGGTGACACCAATCAGTGCGTCCTACGTGCTAACGAGCTAGATGTGCTAACGAGCTAGACGTGCTAACAAGCTAGACGTGCTAACGAGCTAAAGTCCAACCTCAAAACATAAATGGAAAAACCAAAGCCTGTAACACCTTCCCCCTTAAGACAACAAATATATCCTATAGTTTGCTCACCACCAACAGAAAACAACTTCCATTTCACATTATAATCAACTACAATGCTTCACCTTCACCAATATAAACATGGTGTCTACTGGATGTCAACAATTAAAAACAAGAAAAAACCACGTATTTCTAAATAATAATATACAATAGTATTATTTGTTTCTCCTTTTTCTTTCTATAGAATCCTAAATCCCACTAGCTTCTAGAACACTCGTCTTCCTAAATCCCACTAGCTTCTAGAACTCTCGTCTTCCTAAATCCCACTAGCTTCTAGAACTCTCGTCTTCCTAAAACTCACTAGCTTCTAGAACTCTCGTCCCCTTGGAACGAGCCCAAACAAAACTCATCTCCAATACGGAAAAACGTGCAGTCAAAATACATTGTGATCCATGGCAACGCACTAGCTAAACACAAAACTTTTAACTGCCCACCCTTGAGACAATCAGCAACCAAGTTGTCCTCACCACAGACATGTCTGATTTCAATAGGAAACTCCTGCAATATCCATAGTAACTTTCCACCTCACTGCAGAGCTTCTCTCTCTTTTCAGGGTTCACTAGATAGGCATGTTGTTGGATCGGGGCCCAGTCCCCAATGTCATGTTCTAGTACATTTGGGTTGGCACATCTGAGAATGAACCCTGATATTTTAAAAGCAGGGCAACAATGTCAATATAATTGTACCAAAAATTGTCAGTTGGTTGCATGAATAAATATCATCAATAAATCGATTACTAAATCTGATCATGAAATGTAAATATGAAATATTTGGTTGCATAGTCATATTTTCAATGTCTTTTCAATGACATGTTGCTAGCTGGGATATCCCCAATGTCAAAACACAGTTTTATCGTGTCCTAATCAATAACCAATATGCAGAAACAGTTTGGGATAAATTGAAAACCTAAACATAAAATGTGCTATATACACAAACATCTGCCACAATAATCATATTACTTAAACAAGCACCTTATAAACTGCACAAGCACCAAAAATGCTGTTGTTTTGACAAGTAGCAATAAATCACTGATATCGATTAGGGGGGGAAATCAGGTTGTACGTGATGTTGAAACTAACAACTAAACAAAAACACATGGAAATGGGAGATATATTTTACCTCACTGATTAGTGGACAACCTGCAGAAGACAGTCAGCTACATTTTGGAGTGATGCATTTAAATGTAGGGGTCGCTAAACAAAGGAACACAACATTTATTTGTCATAACTCATCGATATCATGTTAAAATCATTTGTGTGACAGGAGGGAGATGAAGTTGCACGTCCTGTTAAAACGAACAGCTCAAAAAGCACACGGAATCTGGGAATAATGTGTACATCCCTGGTTAGAGGACAATTTGTAGAAAGCAGCTAGCTACATTTTGAAGTGTTGCATTTTGATTCAAGTGCATCACCAACGTGGTAAGTGTAACACAACTCTTCTTTTTGTTAGTCACTTTTTGTTATATCACAAAAATAGTAACTCTTCCATTTCAGAGCCTGGATTTTCCCCCTGAGGCTAATATCCATATCATGTTGAAATCAATAGAACAGGGGACAAACGTTTAGGGTTCTACATTGTGACATCATTAAAATACTCCTACTACAATGTTAAAACATTCTACATTGTGACATTATTTCACTGATATCATGAAACAACTCCTTCATGAATTTTCTGATGTTTAATCAGAGATCTGTTATCAGAGTATCTCTTCCCACATTGATCACAGCTAGGAGATTTCTCTCCTGTGTGTGTTCTCTGATGTGATACTAGGCTGGTTAGCCAAGAAAATCTTGTCCCACATTGACTACAGCTATATTGTTTCTCTCCTGTGTGTGTTCTCTGGTGTTTAGTGAGATAGCTAGACGTAGAAAAACTCTTCCCACATTGAGTACAGCTATATGGTTTCTCTCCTGTATGAGTTCTCTGGTGTTTAGTGAGAACTCTAGATGTAGAAAAACTCTTCCCACATTGGTTACAGCTATATGATTTCTCTCCTGTGTGTGTTCTCTGATGTGATACTAGGCTGGTTAGCCAAGAAAATCTTGTCCCACATTGACTACAGCTATATTGTTTCTCTCCTGTGTGTGTTCTCTGGTGTTTAGTGAGATAGCTAGACGTAGAAAAACTCTTCCCACATTGAGTACAGCTATATGGTTTCTCTCCTGTATGAGTTCTCTGGTGTTTAGTGAGAACTCTAGATGTAGAAAAACTCTTCCCACATTGGTTACAGCTATATGATTTCTCTCCTGTGTGTGTTCTCTGGTGTATAGTGAGATAGCTAGATGTAGAAAAACTATTCCCACATTGGTTACAGCTATAAGATTTCTCTCCTGTGTGAGTTCTCTGGTGTAATTTTAGGCTGTCTGGCCGAGTAAAACTCTTCCCACATTGATTACAGCTATAAGGTTTCTCTCCTGTGTGTGTTTTCTGATGCTTCTTCATATTCTGTGAAGATGAGAATCTTTCTCCACAATCTGAACAGTGGAATGGCTTCTCTCCTGTGTGTACTCGCTGGTGTCTAGTCAGATGGCAAGATGAAATATAAGTCTTCCCACATTGATCACAGCAATAAGATTTCTCTCCTGTGTGTGTTCTCTGGTGTGATAACAAGTTGCTTGACTGAGTAAAACTCTTCCCACATTGAGTACAGCTGTACGGTTTCTCTCCTGTATGTGTTCTCTGGTGTATAATCAGATAGCTAGATGCAGTAAAACTCTTCCCACAATCAAAACAGTGGTGAGGTTTCTCTCCTGTGTGTACTCGCTGGTGTATTTTAAGTTCTGATGAAGATTTGCAACGTTTTCCACAGTCAGAGCAACAGATATATTTCTTCCCTGTGGGTCTCTGCTGGTGTTTCTTGAGGTGATAGAATCTGGACAGACTCGTCTCTGCCTCGTCAGCATCATGATGTTGAGGCTCCCCAGAGGATCCATGATAGTCACGTCTCTCTCCTGTGTGAACAAGTCAGACAGATAGTTAAAGGCTCACAACAGCAGAAATCCAATGAAAAAAGGGGATGCCAACAGCGTAGCCATGATACTGTACAACAATTGACGTCTGTAATGAATGTTAAAATTACTTGACAATTGTCTTAAGACAGTCAAGTGAGCAACAATAGTCATATTTAGTCTTGTTTTCACATTAGTAGTAACTAGAAATAAGTAAAAGGTGTTGAACTCCTAAGCAGTGTGCCAGGCGACTTTTGTTCTCAAATATAGGCACCTTTCTGTGTTTGCTAAAATTGCGACAAGGGCGATGCGCACACAATTTGACTGCAGAAACACCTCCCTGCTAATGCAGAAACCGCTAGTTATGGATGTAGTATATCTGCCTGGAGCAAAAATGGTGAGCAAGTGGCCTAAGCTGTGCCATTAGAGATTCTGGGTTCGAGTCCAAGCTCTGTTGCAGCCGGCCGCGACCGGGAGGCCCATGGGGCGACGCACAATTGGCACACCGTCGTCCGGGTTAGGGGAGGGTTTGGCCGGCAGGGATATCCTTGTCTCATCGCGCACTAGCGACTCCTGTGGCGGGCCGGGCGCAGTGCACGCTGACCAGGTTGCCAGGTGTTCCGTGTTTCCTCCGACACATTGGTGCTGCTGGCTTCCGGGTTGGATAGGCATTGTGTCAAGAAGCATCGCGGGTAGGTTGGGTTGTGTTGTGTTGTGTTTCGGAGGACGCATGGCTCTCGACCTTCGCCTCTCCAGAGTCCGTATGGGAGTTGCAGCGATGAGACAAGACTATGTACCAATTGGGGAGAAAAAAGGGGTGAAAAAAAATATATATTTAACAAATGGTGAGCAAAGATTAGTTTTCACAATGTATTCTGAATATTACAGCACTAGATCAGGAGTGCTACTCAAGGAAACTCACATTAAGCTCTGTGTCTATTCACTAATTCACCACCGTGGGGGAAACTCAGGGGAGTTCTCATAGGCTGACAGCAAAAATAGCCTCCATTTACAGGTTGATTATGATTATTATTATCATTTGACACTACTTTGGATTATAATTGTAAGGCTCGTTTGAATGTCCTGATTTAATATAATGTTTGTGTTATTGTCAAATGTACTACTTTATATTTAAAAACGACTTCAACCAGTAAAATGCTCATTGGCTAGTTTTCCATCAGCCTGACATCAGCCTGACAATGAGGTTTTGTCCACTAAGTGTATGCCAAAATGGTCTATAATCTCACCTAACAATAACATAGACCTACTGTAGGACCCATAACTTCACCTAACAACAACATAGACCTAGGACTATAAATCATTTAATATTTTAGGTGAAACAAGGAGACTAAAATGTCTTTGTCATGACAATTCATAACCTGATCACCAGATAATTTTGTGAATAATCCCACTAGGCTACTCTGTAATGTGTTGTCATTCTAAATGTCCTGAATAAAGGAAAATAGCTCTGTGTGTTGTACAATAGCCTATCCATCAAGGAACAGTTCTCTACACATTATGAGCTAAGTATCTCCGTTTCCAAACGGACTAACGAGACCCTACTGTAAATGAAGTAGACAATAACACATTATAAATATCGATTTGTTTGGGATGTTGGATCCAACGTGGAGCACGGCATAACTGTCTTTACCGGTGTAATGAATGAAGAACTACATTTGACTGGCATGCAGAAAATGATTTCCTGGATCAGCTGATGATAGTTGAACATGTGACTGTAACTAAACAGCTACAGTATTAAGTATTATGTGTAATTATTGAAGAACCGCATTAATGACAGTATCCATTTGGGAGTTGTCAATAAAGTTAAGGTGACTCTCGGTTAGAACCATTGGATTTAGTAAACTGAAATGATTTAGGATTTCTGTGCCCATGAAAACTGTTTTCCCAACGTAACATAAGGAGACAATAAATGTTACGTAGTTAGAGAGCATTTCAGAGATCTGAAGACAAAAAAAACTGTCCGACAGCAAGATCCAGTACTTAAGTTGAAGTTCATCATATGACAAGCTTAACGTTATGACTATAACTACTGTTCCCTGAAGGAGGGAAACTAGGTACAACATACTATTAAATCCACACGTTATGACTATAACTACTGTTCCCTGAAGGAGGGAAACTAGGTACAACATACTATTAAATCCACACGTTATGACTATAACTACTGTTCCCTGAAGGAGGGAAACTAGGTACAACATACTATTAAATCCACATGTTATGACTATAACTACTGTTCCCTGAAGGAGGGAAACTAGGTACAACATACTATTAAATCCACACGTTATGACTATAACTACTGTTCCCTGAAGGAGGGAAACTAGGTACAACATACTATTAATCCACGCCTCGCTGGAAGCCCCACATTCCAGAGACCATCAGGTCATCATCAATATAAAGGATATTATCTAAACATTTCCTACAGAGACCATCAGGTCATCATCAATATAAAGGATATTATCTAAACATTTCCTACAGAGACCATCAGGTCATCATCAATATAAAGGATATTTAAAACATTTCCTACAGAGACCATCAGTTTGTTCAGCAATATAAAGGCTCATATCTCAAGCCTGCTCTCTCTATTGAATGTTTGACGACTTAACTTCATAATAATTAGCCTAGACTTACCAGAGTCTGTCTGTCTTTCCTTCAAATCAACACATTTATCCGACTTCTAATTGTACTGAGAAATATGTGCCACAGTTTCTACAGCCATTTTGTAACTGCGTGGGCTACAAACTTATTTACAATTTCACGTGAGGAAATCACATATTTTCTGACGCTCTTGCAGAGGAAGTAGTCTATATTACAAACTTCAAAATCCTTTTTATATTCATCTCAAATACACAACAAGTTTTAAATTCCCTACATTGCAGGAAAGTTCTCATGCAAAAGGTTATACAGTTCAGATCCTGTACAGAGTTTGTCTTTGGTTTCGGGAAGGCTGAAAGATAACATTGAAATCCCCCCAAGTATTGAAAACAGGATGTTAACTTAGTCACAAGGTTGCGCTAACTACAGTAGTGTTGCAAAATCCTTTACACCCCACTCTTCCCCATCAGTCTTAAGAACAAAACATGTGGTTTAATGTAGATACATTTAGATACAACAGAAACAACATGTGGTATTCTCAACTTCTCTTTTAACAGAACAGAGACATTCAGAGGAGGCTGGTGGGAAGTGTTATAGGAGGACGGGTTCATTTTTATGGCTGAAATGGAATAAATAAATGAATTCCATTTATTCCATTCCAGTCTTTACACTGAGCCTGTCCTCATATTGCTCCTCCAACAGCCTCCTCTGGTTTGTATGTGAAAGTATGCAGGTATTCATGTTGTTGTGGAGGCAAATTATATTTAAACAAAATACTTTTAAAGGTACAATGCAGCCGTAAAAATAAAATAAAATCAGATGTGAAAATGGTGCATTTCTAAGTTTTATAGAAAAAATATGAAGTTAAAAAGTTCTACCTGATGACATCATCAAAAGTTGAATCATTTTAAAAGCATTGATTTTTCAAACACAATTAGATTGTCAGTGGTGTGGGGAGCAATAAAATGCCCTCTACTGGGCTAGAAACTCATTGCAGTTTTTTTCTCATTTTTTTAAACTACAGATCATAGAAATGTGAAAGGTGCTGTTTTCAGAAATATATATACTGTTTTGGTGCTGGAGAGGATGAATATGAGGTTGAAAAGTGCAGGATTTGCCTTTTAACACTAGAATCAGACCTGCTCCTTGACTTTTAACACTAGAATCAGACCTGCTCTCTGACTTTTAACACTAGAATCAGTCCTGCTCCCTGACTTTTAACACTAGAATCAGTTCTGCTCCCTGACTTTTAACACTAGAATCAATCCTGCTCCCTGACTTTTAACACTAGAATCAGTCCTGCTCCCTGACTTTTAACACTAGAATCAGTCCTGCTCCCTGACTTTTAACACTAGAATCAGTCCTGCTCCCTGACTTTTAACACTAGAATCAGTCCTGCTCCCTGACTTTTAACACTAGAATCAGTCCTGCTCCCTGCCTTTTAACACTAAAATCAGTCCTGCTCCCTGACTTTTAACACTAGAATCAGTCCTGCTCCCTGACTTTTAACACTAGAATCAGTCCTGCTCCCTGCCTTTTAACACTAGAATCAGTCCTGCTCCCTGACTTTTAACACTAGAATCAGTCCTGCTCCCTGACTTTTAACACTAGAATCAGTCCTGCTCCCTGACTTTTAACACTAGAATCAGACCTGCTCCCTGACTTTTAACACTAGAATCAGTCCTGCTCCCTGACTTTTAACACTAGAATCAGACCTGCTCCCTGACTTTTAACACTAGAATCAATCCTGCTCCCTGACTTTTAACACTAGAATCAGTCCTGCTCCCTGACTTTTAACACTAGAATCAGACCTTCTCCCTGACTTTTAACACTAGAATCAATCCTGCTCCCTGCCTTTTAACACTAGAATCAGTCCTGCTCCCTGACTTTTAACACCAGAATCAATCCTGCTCCCTGCCTTTTAACACTAGAATCAGTCCTGCTCCCTGACTTTTAACACTAGAATCAGTCCTGCTCCCTGACTTTTAACACTAGAATCAGACCTGCTCCCTGACTTTTAACACTAGAATCAGTCCTGCTCCCTGACTTTTAACACTAGAATCAGACCTGCTCCCTGACTTTTAACACTAGAATCAATCCTGCTCCCTGACTTTTAACACTAGAATCAGTCCTGCTCCCTGACTTTTAACACTAGAATCAGACCTGCTCCCTGACTTTTAACACTAGAATCAGTCCTGCTCCCTGACTTTTAACACTAGAATCAGACCTGCTCCCTGACTTTTAACACTAGAATCAGTCCTGCTCCCTGACTTTTAACACTAGAATCAGACCTGCTCCCTGACTTTTCCTAAATGTTTGTATTTTACACTGCTAATTTGTGTGAATTTTGAAATCAAGAAGAGAAAAGAGCCTTTTGACCAGTTTTTTCCCACCTACTACCTGCCCACCAAGACAATGTGCTGTTGGACCTTGGTACCCAGCCAGCCACTAATGAGTCTCCCTTTCCTCACTGAATAAATGGGACGTAATTGTGCACCTTATATGATAATATAAGTTTTTACCTTTATTTAACTAGGCAAATCAGTTAAGAACAAATTCTTATTTTCAATGACAGCCTACTAGGGAACAGTGGGTTAACTGCCTTGTTCAGGGGCAGAACGACAGATTTTTACCTTCTCAGCTCAGGGATTCGATCCAGCAACCTTTCAAGTACTGGCTCAACACTCTAACCACTAGGCTACCTGCCGCCTCTACACTCTAACCACTAGGCTACCTGCCGCCCCTCCACTCTAACCACTAGGCTACCTGCCACCCCTCCACTCTAACCACTAGGCTACCTGCCGCCTCTACACTCTAACCACTAGGCTACCTGCCGCCTCTACACGCTAACCACTAGGCTACCTGCCGCCCCTCCACTCTAACCACTAGGCTACCTGCCGCCTCTACACTCTAACCACTAGGCTACCTGCCGCCTCTACACTCTAACCACTAGGCTACCTGCCGCCTCTACACTCTAACCACTAGGCTACCTGCCGCCTCTACACTCTAACCACTAGGCTACCTGCCGTCCCTCCACTCTAACCACTAGGCTACCTGCCGCCTCTACACTCTAACCACTAGGCTACCTGCCGTCCCTCCACTCTAACCACTAGGCTACCTGCCGTCCCTCCACTCTAACCACTAGGTTACCTGTCGTCCCCAAATGAGGCCTAACTGAATGATAAGAAGGATGAAGGGGTTGATGTAATGTAGAAAGACAATAGTGTAATGATGAGTTTGTGTTATGCCTATTTATCAGCAGCAAATCATTTGACCACACCCCCTTGTGGGTTAATAATATTCTCTTTTATGTTTTACTTTCCACAAATAAACTGTTGTGGGTCTGTTTTATTGACTGTAACTCGAACACTAATCACATGTATTGTAAGGAAATGAACACATGCTATGAGTTACAGTAGGCCTTTAGAGTGATGTAAAACATGTCCTGGACTCTGTCCAAGTTGATGAGCGGGAAACAAACAATAGCAGTCAACCTTCACAGCCGGCCCATCGACACTACTCCTAAACTATACCACAACTAATTTCACACATGATAAGAGTTATCCTGATCAGCTGGCCCATCGACACTACTCCTAAACTGTACCAAAACTAATTTCACACATGATAAGAGTTATCCTGATCAGCTGGCCCATCGACACTACTCCTAAACTGTACTAAAACTAATTTCACACATGATAAGAGTTATCCTGATCAGCTGGCCCATCGACACTACTCCTAAACTGTACCAAAACTAATTTCACACATGATAAGAGTTATCCTGATCAGCTGGCCCATCGACACTACTCCTAAACTGTACCAAAACTAATTTCACACATGATAAGAGTTATCCTGATCAGCTGGCCCATCGACACTACTCCTAAACTGTACCAAAACTAATTTCACACATGATAAGAGTTATCCTGATCAGCTGACCCATCGACACTACTCCTAAACTATACCAAAACTAATTTCACACATGATAAGAGTTATCCTGATCAGCTGACCCATCGACACTACTCCTAAACTATACCAAAACTAATTTCACACATGATAAGAGTTATCCTGATCAGCTGGCCCATCGACACTACTCCTAAACTATACCAAAACTAATTTCACACATGAAAATAGTTAGCCTGTAGACAAGGTTACGTTTACAATAATCTGATGAGTGACAATATTAGGCCTATCAGTTGTCATATTGAACATGAAGAGATGTGAGCATCTTGTAATTGACAGATGCAGTGAAAGGAGCATCTCTTTATCAAATCCTCCTTCAGAGTCACATGCAGGTAAAACATTGTGATTTCTATATAGTACTGTATCTGAAAGAGCAGATTCTGCAGGTTAAACATTGTGATTTCTATATAGTACTGTATCTGAAAGAGCAGATTCTGCAGGTAAAACATTGTGATTTCTATATAATACTGTATCTGAAAGAGCAGATTCTGCAGGTAAAACATTGTGATTTCTATATAGTACTGTATCTGAAAGAGCAGATTCTGCAGGTTAAACATTGTGTTTCTATATAGTACTGTATCTGAAAGAGCAGATTCTGCAGGTTAAACATTGTGATTTCTATATAGTACTGTATCTGAAAGAGCAGATTCTGCAGGTTAAACATTGTGATTTCTATATAGTACTGTATCTGAAAGAGCAGATTCTGCAGTTTCCTTGACACTTACCTTTATCAAATAACTCTCAACATTCAAGAGGTGCAGCTTTATTTCCAAAGTTCAATTTTTCTTCAACAATATCCGTGTTGTCCATGTTTTAATCACATGACCACTCCAGCAGCAGCATTAATCTGGCAACTAAGCAAAAACTATTAACACAATCAAATTAAAATCTGCTATTCTGTCGTCAATGGATGAACGGCCAATAGAAACCAGATAGAAACGGATAGTGGTGCATGTGACTTCAGTTCTGGTTAGCTGCAGATGTCCAAACCAACTTGCTCAAGGTCTTTCCATGTCTGGGGAAAGATGAAACCAGGCCAGAGGGTGACTGTCTGAGACTGTCTGAGACTGTGGTTTTGAGTCACGTGGAGCCTTACATGGGCAAATGCAGAAATGTGACCATGGACAGCTTCTTCACATCAATTCCCTCAGACAAGTTGATTGCGAAGAAGACTAGCCTGCTATGAACAGTGAACACACAAAGAAGACTAGCCTGCTATGAACAGTGAACACACAAAGAAGACTAGCCTGCTATGAACAGTGAACACACAAAGAAGACTAGCCTGCTATGAACAGTGAACACACAAAGAAGACTAGCCTGCTATGAACAGTGAACACACAAAGAAGACTAGCCTGCTATGAACAGTGAACACACAAAGAAGACTAGCCTGCTATGAACAGTGAACACACAAAGAAGACTAGCCTGCTATGAACAGTGAACACACAAAGAAGACTAGCCAGACACCAACTAGTATCCCCTTTATGATCTATCCAGGTCATTACAGTATATACAGTATCTCTACCATATACAGACACCAACTAGTATCCCCTTTATGATCTATCCAGGTCATTACAGTATATACAGTATCTCTACCATATACAGACACCAACTAGTATCCCCTTTATGATCTATCCAGGTCATTACAGTATATACAGTATCTCTACCATATACAGACACCAACTAGTATCCCCTTTATGATCTAGCCAGGTCATTACAGTATATACAGTATCTCTACCATATACAGACACCAACTAGTATCCCCTTTATGATCTAGCCAGGTCATTACAGTATATACAGTATCTCTACCATATACAAACACCAACTAGTATCCCCTTTATGATCTAGCCAGGTCATTACAGTATATACAGTATCTCTACCATATACAGACACCAACTAGTATCCCCTTTATGATCTAGCCAGGCCATTACAGTATATACAGTATCTATACCATATACAGACACCAACTAGTATCCCCTTTATGATCTAGCCAGGTCATTACAGTATATACAGTATCTCTACTATATACAGACACCAACTAGTATCCCCTTTATGATCTAGCCAGGTCATTACAGTATATACAGTATCTCTACTATATACAGACACCAACTAGTATCCCCTTTATGATCTAGCCAGGTCATTACAGTATATACAGTATCTCTACCATATACAGACACCAACTAGTATCCCCTTTATGATCTAGCCAGGCCATTACAGTATATACAGTATCTCTACCATATACAGACACCAACTAGTATCCCCTTTATGATCTAGCCAGGTCATTACAGTATATACAGTATCTCTACCATATACAGACACCAACTAGTATCCCCTTTATTATCTAGCCAGGCCATTACAGTATATACAGTATCTCTACCATCTGCCAGACACCAACTAGTATCCCCTTTATGATCTAGCCAGGTCATTACAGTATATACAGTATCTCTACTATATACAGACACCAACTAGTATCCCCTTTATGATCTAGCCAGGTCATTACAGTATATACAGTATCTCTACCATATACAGACACCAACTAGTATCCCCTTTATGATCTAGCCAGGTCATTACAGTATATACAGTATCTCTACCATATACAGACACCAACTAGTATCCCCTTTATGATCTAGCCAGGCCATTACAGTATATACAGTATCTCTACCATCTGCCAGACACCAACTAGTATCCCCTTTATGATCTAGCCAGGTCATTACAGTATATACAGTATCTCTACCATATACAGACAGCCTTCCATCTGACAGACACCAATTAGTATCCCCTTCTATTATGTTACATTCATATTAGATGTCAAGACTCTGTAAAATGAGGTACTTGCAGCTGGACTGTTGCAGTGTTCTACAATGTGCTCGACATGGCTGCTATCAACACGTGTTGTACAAGCAATGCCTTGTCAAGACAGTCAGCAGGAGAGATTTCATGATGGATCTGGCATGTGAGCTTTGTGAGAACCACATGAACGCAGAGAAAGAAGCTACAGTCACCAAGCAGGCAGCAGGTCCTGCTCTCCCTCTTCCCCCAGGCACCACATCTCCCTCGGGGGAGAAAGAAGCTACAGTCACCAAGCAGGAAGCAGGTCCTGTTCTCCCTTTTCCCCCAGGCACCACATCTCCCTCGGGGGAGAAAGAAGCTACAGTCACCAAGCAGGCAGCAGGTCCTGCTCTCCCTTTTCCCCCAGGCACCACATCTCCCTCGGGGGAGAAAGAAGCTACAGTCACCAAGCAGGAAGCAGGTCCTGTTCTCCCTTTTCCCCCAGGCACCACATCTCCCTCGGGGGAGAAAGAAGCTACAGTCACCAAGCAGGAAGCAGGTCCTGTTCTCACTCTTCCCCCAGGCACCACATCTCCCTCGGGGGAGAAAGAAGCTACAGTCACCAAGCAGGCAGCAGGTCCTGCTCTCCCTTTTCCCCCAGGCACCACATCTCCCTCGGGGGAGAAAAGAAGACACAATGTCAAGTCGGCAGGTGCCCACCGAACAAGGCCAATGAAAACCGATTAGATTTGTTTGTGGACGCGAAGCATAAAGAGAAGATGGGATTGATTCACGTGTAAAGGCGCGGTACAGTGTCTGATACAATCAACAAATTATTGTTTTAATATCTTGTCATCAATATATTTCCACAAATATGTATTTATGAAATTCATCTTTTACAATTGTTCCCTGGTGCTTTTGATTAGGAATACAGCAAATCGTTTCACCAGCTGACCTGGCTGGTTTTATTATTATTATAGATTTTTTTGTTTCTAATTTGTCAAAAGAAACTGTAAATTGACTTTATTACTTACTATAACTCCATTACTAATCGAATCTACAAATACAGTTGATCAAATGGATTACGCTGTAGTGTTTTATTGTCAAGGAAATAGGCTGTAGGACAATTTTATTTTCTACTTTGTAGAATTAACAATTGTTGTTATTTTATTTATATATTTCCACTCATATTTCTTCATGTAATTTATCCTTTACAATAGTTTATACACTATGTATCAAGTGTTTATTTAACAAACCATGTTTTCACACCTTGCACCTTGCTGGTTGATATGCATCTGATGCTTATGCTAATGTGGACGCCTGGCAACTTTCTCTAGCGGGGACGTATATGCTGATAGACCAGGTGGTTCTAGTGTTAATTAAGGACTGGTAGATGGGTGTTCTGATAGGCTGATAGACCAGGTGGTTCTGGTGTTAAGGACTGGTAGATGGGTGTTCTGATAGGCTGATAGACCAGGTGGTTCTAGTGTTAAGGACTGGTAGATGGGTGTTCTGATAGGCTGATAGACCAGGTGGTTCTAGTGTTAAGGACTGGTAGATGGGTGTTCTGATAGGCTGATAGACCAGGTGGTTCTAGTGATAAGGACTGGTAGATGGGTGTTCTGATAGGCTGATAGACCAGGTGGTTCTAGTGTTAAGGACTGGTAGATGGGTGTTCTGATAGGCTGATAGACCAGGTGGTTCTAGTGTTAAGGACTGGTAGATGGGTGTTCTGATAGGCTGATAGACCAGGTGGTTCTAGTGTTAAGGACTGGTAGATGGGTGTTCTGATAGGCTGAAAGACCAGGTGGTTCTAGTGTTAAGGACTGGTAGATGGGTGTTCTGATAGGCTGATAGACCAGGTGGTTCTAGTGTTAAGGACTGGTAGATGGGTGTTCTGATAGGCTGATAGACCAGGTGGTTCTAGTGTTAAGGACTGGTAGATGGGTGTTCTGATAGGCTGATAGACCAGGTGGTTCTAGTGTTAAGGACTGGTAGATGGGTGTTCTGATAGGCTGATAGACCAGGTGGTTCTAGTGTTAAGGACTGGTAGATGGGTGTTCTGATAGGCTGATAGACCAGGTGGTTCTAGTGTTAAGGACTGGTAGATGGGTGTTCTGATAGGCTGATAGACCAGGTGGTTCTAGTGATAATTAATGACTGGTAGATGGGTGTTCTAATAGGCTGATAGACCAGGTTGTTCTAGTGTTAAGGACTGGTAGATGGGTGTTCTGATAGGCTGATAGACCAGGTGGTTCTAGTGTTAATTAATGACTGGTAGATGGGTGTTCTAATAGGCTGATAGACCAGGTGGTTCTAGTGTTAAGGACTGGTAGATGGGTGTTCTGATAGGCTGATAGACCAGGTGGTTCTAGTGTTAATTAATGACTGGTAGATGGGTGTTCTAATAGGCTGATAGACCAGGTGGTTCTAGTGTTAAGGACTGGTAGATGGGTGTTCTGATAGGCTGAAAGACCAGGTGGTTCTAGTGTTAAGGACTGGTAGATGGGTGTTCTGATAGGCTGATAGACCAGGTGGTTCTAGTGTTAAGGACTGGTAGATGGGTGTTCTGATAGGCTGAAAGACCAGGTGGTTTTAGTGTTAAGGACTGGTAGATGGGTGTTCTGATAGGCTGATAGACCAGGTGGTTCTAGTGTTAAGGACTGGTAGATGGGTGTTGCTCATGCATTCACTCATGCTGACCGGCTCCAGTACTTTATTCTTGACTAAACCTCCAAGTCAGCCTAGACTTTTGGTCTGATAGCAGAAGCTACAGGTCCTGCTTTCAGAACCTTTGGTTTGCTGTCTGGCTTAATGCCAAGCTTCCCTGTGATGTCGTTCATACAACCCTGCTGTCCATTAAATCTGTCTGTTTCTTTAAGATGGCAGGTAGGTCTATGTCTCCACGTGTCATTGTCTGCACTGATGGCCAGTCCAGTGTGATTTTCTCCAACTATGAACATCCCAGTAGTGACACATAGTCTCCTTTCAGGAGGTAGAGTGGCAGCTTTCAGTTTGTCTGTATACCTGAACTGTGACATCAGTGATGTCTCTCAAGGTGACAGATTCACCTGTGTAAGTCTTTAACACGAGGTGCGCTGGTTGAAGTGGAAGGTGTTTCAGTGTGATTTCCTGGTCTGATGAGTCACTCACCTCAGTGTTCTCTTACTCAATAGTGTGAACATGTTTCTTGTTTCCCGTTTTGCATTTTCTGTTCTCTTTTTGTTTCTAGAGGATTTGTCAAGTGTGTATTTTTTTACCACAGGCTGGACAATCCATGTCCTTACACCAGCATGTAGAATCCTGACACCCCTTTATACCACAGGCTGGACAATCCATGTCCTTACACCAGCATGTAGAATCCTGACACCCCTTTATACCACAGGCTGGACAATCCATGTCCTTACACCAGCATGTAGAATCCTGACATCCCTTTATACCACAGGCTGGACAATCCATGTCCTTACACCAGCATGTAGAATCCTGACATCCCTTTATACCACAGGCTGGGCAATCCATGTCCTTACACCAGCATGTAGAATCCTGACATCCCTTTATACCACAGGCTGGACAATCCATGTCCTTACACCAGCATGTAGAATCCTGACATCCCTTTATACCACAGGCTGGACAATCCATGTCCTTACACCAGCATGTAGAATCCTGACATCCCTTTATACCACAGGCTGGACAATCCATGTCCTTACACCAGCATGTAGAATCCTGACATCCCTTTATACCACAGGCTGGACAATCCATGTCCTTACACCAGCATGTAGAATCCTGACATCCCTTTATACCACAGGCTGGACAATCCATGTCCTTACACCAGCATGTAGAATCCTGACATCCCTTTATACCACAGGCTGGACAATCCATGTCCTTACACCAGCATGTAGAATCCTGACATCCCTTTATACCACAGGCTGGACAATCCATGTCCTTACACCAGCATGTAGAATCCTGACATCCCTTTATACCACAGGCTGGACAATCCATGTCCTTACACCAGCATGTAGAATCCTGACATCCCTTTATACCACAGGCTGGACAATCCATGTCCTTACACCAGCATGTAGAATCCTGACATCCCTTTATACCACAGGCTGGACAATCCATGTCCTTACACCAGCATGTAGAATCCTGACATCCCTTTATACCACAGGCTGGGCAATCCATGTCCTTACACCAGCATGTAGAATCCTGACACCCCTTTATACCACAGGCTGGACAATCCATGTCCTTACACCAGCATGTAGAATCCTGACATCCCTTTATACCACAGGCTGGACAATCCATGTCCTTACACCAGCATGTAGAATCCTGACATCCCTTTATACCACAGGCTGGACAATCCATGTCCTTACACCAGCATGTAGAATCCTGACACCCCTTTATACCACAGGCTGGACAATCCATGTCCTTACACCAGCATGTAGAATCCTGACATCCCTTTATACCACAGGCTGGACAATCCATGTCCTTACACCAGCATGTAGAATCCTGACATCCCTTTATACCACAGGCTGGACAATCCATGTCCTTACACCAGCATGTAGAATCCTGACATCCCTTTATACCACAGGCTGGACAATCCATGTCCTTACACCAGCATGTAGAATCCTGACATCCCTTTATACCACAGGCTGGACAATCCATGTCCTTACACCAGCATGTAGAATCCTGACATCCCTTTATACCACAGGCTGGACAATCCATGTCCTTACACCAGCATGTAGAATCCTGACATCCCTTTATACCACAGGCTGGACAATCCATGTCCTTACACCAGCATGTAGAATCCTGACATCCCTTTATACCACAGGCTGGACAATCCATGTCCTTACACCAACATGTAGAATCCTGACATCCCTTTATACCACAGGCTGGACAATCCATGTCCTTACACCAGCATGTAGAATCCTGACATCCCTTTATACCACAGGCTGGACAATCCATGTCCTTACACCAGCATGTAGAATCCTGACATCCCTTTATACCACAGGCTGGACAATCCATGTCCTTACACCAGCATGTAGAATCCTGACATCCCTTTATACCACAGGCTGGACAATCCATGTCCTTACACCAGCATGTAGAATCCTGACATCCCTTTATACCACAGGCTGGACAATCCATGTCCTTACACCAGCATGTAGAATCCTGACATCCCTTTATACCACAGGCTGGACAATCCATGTCCTTACACCAGCATGTAGAAGAAGCCTGATGTCCCACCTTGCCACAGTGGAAGCATGTGACTTGATTTTCCCGTCTCTGATTTTCAGTTGAAACTCTGCGCACTTTTCCTTTTTTTGTGATCAACTTTTTTATTTATTATAAAGGAACACAGACAAGAACAAATAGCAGCAGGAATGGCTATACAGCTAGAGATACAATACTGTTAAAATATATATCAGAACTAATAGCAGCAGGAATGGTTATACAGCCAGAGACACAATACTGTTAAAATATAAATATCAGTATATTATGTAAACCAGGTATTGCAGGTAAATACAATTATAATTAACCACATATAAAATCACTCACCTGAGCTGCATCAACCCCTCCTGGGACCACCCCAACCCACCCTCCATCCCCTCCTGGGACCACCCCAACCCACCCTCCTACCCCTCCTGGGACCACCCCAATCCACCCTCCTACCCCTCCTGGGACCACCCCAACCCACCCTCCATCCCCTCCTGGGACCACCCCAACCCACCCTCCATCCCCTCCTGGGACCACCCCAACCCACCCTCCAACCCCTCCTGGTACCACCCCAACCCACCCTCCAACCCCTCCTGGGACCACCCCAACCCACCCTCCATCCCCTCCTGTGACCACCCCAACCCACCCTCCAACCCCTCCTGGGACCACCCCAACCCACCCTCCATCCCCTCCTGGGACCACCCCACCCCACCCTCCATCCCCTCCTGGGACCAACCCAACCCACCCTCCTACACCTCCTGGGACCAACCCAACCCACCCTCCAACACCTCCTGGGACAGATTTTGACTCATATTGAGTGATAAGACTGAGCTATTTAAAAACACTTTTTCAACATTTCAAGATAGCAGTTAGTTCAGTTTGATCTTATTAAAGACAGCTGTATCATTTTTTTATTCTTTTTGACATATTGTTTGGGACCACTTTTTTTGCTCTGTTTGAAGGCTGTCAGCTTCTTCTCAGGAAGAGAATCCCTTAGCCTTTCGACTAATTTTGGGTTAGTTCGACTAATTTTGGGTTAGTTCTCTCAAGAAGAACTAACCCATCTCAACATGACAGAAAGTAAGACAGGGAAACCCATCTCAACATGACAGAAAGTAAGACAGGAGAACCTATTTCAACATGACAGAGAGTAAGTCAGGAGTCCCTGACCTTATCTTCTCTCAAGAAGATGTCTGGTAGGCCCATTTAAATACCTTTTTTGGACATTTCAAGAGCCGTCCGCCAGTCCGGAGCCGCCAGAGCCGCCCGCCAGTCCAGAGCCGCCCGCCAGTCCGGAGCTGCCCGCCAGTCCAGAGCCGCCCGCCAGTCCAGAGCCGCCAGAGCCGCCCGCCAGTCCAGAGCCACCTAAGTGGGCGAAGCCTAGGGTGGAGCGGAGTCCACGTCCCGAACCTAAGCCACCTCCAGTATAGGTGGGTTGGGGAGGGGGGGTGTAGCACTAGTGCCGTCGTTGACGGCAGCCACCCTCCCTTCCCTCCCTTTTTGTTTAGGGGGTATTTGGGTTTTGTTTTTGTTCTTGTTTTGGGGGGGATTTTGGTTTTTCTTTTTAGGTGCATTCTGGGGTCTGCACCTTTAGGGGGGGTACTGTCACGTCCTGACCAGCAGAGGGAGTAATTGTATTATATTTGGTCAGGACGTGGCAGAGGGGTATTTGTTTCATATGGTTCGGGTTGTGTGTGTTATTTAAGGGGTGTTTGATTTATGTAGTCTGGGGTTTAAGTTTTGTTCTAGTGTTGGTGTCACGTCCTGACCAGCAGATGGAGCTATTGTTTTAGTTTTGGGGTCAGGACGTGGCAGTTTTTTGTATGAGAATGTTTGTATTGTTGATTGGGACTTCCAATTGAAGGCAGGTGTGTTGAGTTGCCGTTGATTGGAAGTCCTATATAGGTGTGTGTGTTTTTCTTTGGGGTTATTGGTGGTTGTTCTTGCACTGCGTTTTTGTATGCCTGTAAGACTGTCCCTGTTGTGTTTATTGTTTTTTCAGTGGATGCTTTACTCCTTTTTAAAAAATTAAAATATGAGCATCCATATTCCCGCTGCGCCTTGGTCCTCCTTTCAACAGCACGAAGGATTTTGTGACAGAACCACCCACCAAAGGACCAAGCAGCAGAAGAGGAGGAAGCCACTGGAGAAAAAAATGGAGGAATGGACCTGGCAGGACGAAAGACAATTCTGGGAGGACAAGTTAAGGGAGCTAAGGGAACCTGAGAGGCAGCCCCAACATTTTTTTTTGGGGGGGGCACACGAGTAGTTTGGCCAGGCCAGGGAAGAGCCGTAAGCCAGCTACCCGTGACTACAGGGAGGTGCGTATGAGGTGGAGGGCGCCATGTTACGCTGAGGTACGCACCATCTCGCCTATACGGACGCACAGCCCAGTCCGCCCGGTACCAGCGCCCCGCAGGTGCCAGGGCAAGGTGAGCATCGAGCGGAAGGGGTGAAGCCAACCCTGCACTCAAGACCACCAGTGCGCCCTTTCGGTCCGGTGTTTCCCGCTAGACGCACTAGCATGGAGGTGCGTGTCTCCAGGCTGGCACGTCCAGTACCAGCCCCACGCATCAGGAGTCTAGTGCGTCAGCCCAGTCTCGCCAGGCGTAAGTCGCCAGAGCTGCCCGCAAGTCAACAGTCACCAGAGCTGCCCGCCAGTCAACAGTCGCCAGAGCTGCCCGTCAGTCAACAGTCACCAGAGCTGCCCGCCAGTCGTACGTCGCCAGAGCTGCCCGCCAGTCGTACGTCGCCAGAGCTGCCCGCCAGTCGTACGTCGCCAGAGCTGCCCGCCAGTCGTACGTCACCAGAGCTGCCCGCCAGTCAGGAGTCACCAGAGCCGCCCGCTAGTCAGGAGCCGCCAGAGCCGCCCGCTAGTCAGAAGCTGCCAGAGTGGCCCGACTGCCCGGAACTGCCAGAGTGGCCCGACTGCCCGGTTCTGCCAGGGTGGCCAGACTGCCCGGTTCTGCTAGAGTGGCCAGACTGCCCGGTTCTGCCAGAGTGGCCAGACTGCCCGGTTCTGCCAGAGTGGCCAGACTGCCCGGTTCTGCCAGAGTGGCCAGACTGCCCGGAACTGCCAGAGTGGCCAGACTGCCCGGTTCTGCCAGACTGCCCGGTTCTGCCAGAGTGGCCCGACTGCCCGGTTCTGCCAGAGTGGCCCGACTGCCCGGTTCTGCCAGAGTGGCCCGACTGCCCGGTTCTGCCAGAGTGGCCCGACTGCCCGGTTCTGCCAGGGTGCCCTGCCTGCCCTCCGGCCCAGCCCGAGTGGCCCTCCTGTCCTCCGGCCCAGCCCGAGTGGCCCTCCTGTCCTCCGGCCCAGCCCGACTGGCCCTCCTGCCCAGCCCGAGTGGCCCGAGTGGCCCCCGGCCCAGCCCGAGTGGCCCTCCTGCCCTCCGGCCCAGCCCGAGTGGCCCTCCTGTCCTCCGGCCCAGCCCGAGTGGTCCTCCTGTCTCCGGCCCAGCCCGAGTGGCCCGCATGTCTTCCGACCCAGCCCGAGTGGTCGGTCTGCCAGGGTCAGCCCGAGTGGCCCGTCTGCCCGGTGCAGCTATCGGCGCCACCAAAGTGGGCGACGCCGAAGGTGGAGCGAGGTCCACGTCCTGCACCTGAGCCACCTCCAGGATAGGTGGGTTGGGGAGGGAGGGTGTAGCACAGTGCCGTCGGTGACAGCAGCCACCCCCCTTCCCTCCCTTATTGTTTAGGGGTTATTGTTTATGGGTTTTTTGTTGGTGTTTTCTGTTGGTAGGTGCATTCCGGGGTCTGCACCTTTAGGGGGGGGGGGTACTGTCACGTCCTGACCAGCAGATGGAGCTATTGTTTTAGTTTTGGGGTCAGGACGTGGCAGTTTTGTGTATGGGAATGTTTGTATTGTTGATTGGGACTTCCAATTGAAGGCAGGTGTGTTGAGTTGCCGTTGATTGGAAGTCCTATATAGGTGTGTGTGTTTTTCTTTGGGGTTGTGGGTGGTTGTTCTTGCACTGCGTTTTTGTATGCCTGTAAGACTGTCCCTGTTGTGTTTATTGTTTTTTCAGTGGATGCTTTACTCCTTTTTTTAAAATTAAAATATGAGCATCCATATTCCCGCTGCGCCTTGGTCCTCCTTTCAACAGCACGATGGATTTTGTGACAGTTGGTTTTCTATGGTTTATCTAGTTGTTCTGTTTCTTTGTTAGTCTGTGTGGCTCCCGATCAGGAACAGCTGTATGTCGTTGTTCCTGATTGGGAGTCATATATTAGGAGTGTGTTTTCACCTGGGGTTTGTGGGTTGTTGATTTTGCACTGCTGTATGTAAGTCCAAAAAATGACAAACCGACAGACAGGCTTTCTTGTTTTCCGTGTTCATTTTATTCTAATTAAATAGAAGAATGAGCATTCCCATCTGCGTTTTGTCATCCATTCACCACGACAGCCATTACAACATGAGACAGGGAGAAGCAATGTAAAATCAATAATTAAATTGTTACCACAATTAACATGCTTTTTCTTGTTTCAAGTATGTTTTATTATAAAAAGTACAATATAACCATGTATACTTGTACAACTATGGAGCGTATGTCCACATATAATTGT